>NW_026867486.1:270636-462608 GCF_020745735.1 Hemiscyllium ocellatum | reverse complement strand
TTTGGGCTGAGGGGGCAAAGATTTAAAAGGGACTGAGGGACCACTTTATCTTAGAGGGTTTGCATATATGGAACGAGCTGACAGGAAGTGGTGGAGGCTTGTACAATTACAATATTTAAGAAGCATCTGGATGGGTACATGAAGAGGAAGGGTTTTGAGGATATGGGCCACATGCTGGCAACTGGAATAGATTGATTTCGGATATATAGTTGGCATACAGGAGTTGGGTGGAAGGATCTGTTTCTGTGGTGTATGACTCTAACTGTCTTCAGTGAAAGCAGAAGTGTGGTTTTGAAGACCGGGCCTTTCAGAGCAGCCTTCAAAGATGTTTTGCCCTGACTGGGACCGGAAGAAGATACAAGGAAATCTTTCATTTGTGAGACAGCAAGCAACTAAGTGAGTACATCTGGGAATTTGGGAGAAAGTGGGAATTCATTGCACTTTGAGGGTGAAGCCCTACCCTATCCCATCATTTCTGCTGGTGGCTGAGACTAGGCCCCAAGCTTTGGGGGAGTAGATTTAGGACAGAGATGAGGAGGAGGAAGTGAGGGCTGCTGCTTTTCCCAGAGAGTCGTGTATCTGTGGAATTCTGACCGAGGAAGCAGGCTCCAAAATGCCCCGGTCCTAACTCTTCGACTTGACATACCCATGACTGTAAGCTTTGAAGTGTTTGGTTAACCGATGCAAATATTTCCCACTTGTCCAACAATCCAGCGTCAGCTGTTTCAGTCATTGAGATGGTTTTGATTCATCTACTAAATAAATCTACTCTTATTAGACAATATTCATGACAATGTATGGGAGGTGATACTATATGAGCAATTTGTAGCCAAGTAAAAAAGGCCAACCAGGCCAGGAGGTGGTTAACAAACCCAGGGCATCCCTCTTAGAGTATGCATCTTGTTTGTTTACAAATTAAACAGGCTTCAGATCTTTTCTAGCTGCTTTCTGAAAATCTGGGTGCTACCAGGTTTGTGAGTGTTAACAATAATGTACATCATCAACTGAAGTAGGCAGCAGCCTAAAAATGTGTTGCTGGAAAAGCGCAGCAGGTCAGGCAGCATCAGAGGAGAAGGAGAATTGACGTTTCAGGCAGAAGCCCTTCTTCAGGAATGAGGAGGGTGTGCCAAGCAAGCTAAGATAAAAGGTAGGTAGGAGGGACTAGGCAATAGGCAGCAGCAAAAAATGAACACAAACCAGTTCAGCAAGGGTCACCACATTTTGGTTTGTGTATTGAGGGAGTACCCTTTGAGGCCCTTGCGATATCAGTACCATACCCAGGGTAATGTGCATTGAAACCAGATTATGTAGTGTTAACTTTTCTGCAAACTTCTGCCTGTGTGTGTATCTCTGTAACATTTTGCAACTTTCTTCATATCTCAGTTTGTCAGCTTTTGTTTATTCCTTCCTTTCAAGGCTAACGAAGCACACGCTTTCCAGAACAGTCCAAATTAGGGAGATGAGCCTCCTAAGTCCTGGCTATGACACATAGCTGCTTAACCAAGTGTGCAAACTCTCAATATCTGTCAGCCGTCCCATTTGCAACTCAAACACTGTTTTCAAAGTAAGTTGTTCGTGTCTCTGCATGAGTCCACACCCGGTGAAATACAACGGAGTCTTTAATGCTTTCCCAATGTGTCCGGTGCCAAATTCATTCAAGTCTGAATGTCCTGAAGCGAACAATTATACTTCAGATTTCTACTACCCAATTAAAACTAATGTTGGGCACTCTAATGGATCGGGGGCATTTTATATAAATAATTATTCCCTCCGGTGTGGAAACGGCCCTTCAACCTAAAAAGTCCACACCGACGCTCCGAAGAGCAACCGACCCAGACCCATTCCCCTACACTCACCCCTGACGAATGCACCTAACACGACAGGGCAATTAAGTATGGCAAATTCACCTAACCTGCACATCTTTGGATTGTGGGAGTAAACCCGCTCAGACACTGGGAGAATGTGCAAATGCTACACAGGCAGTTGCCCGAAACAGAATTGAACCCAAATCACTCCAAACGTTACTGCTTCCAAAAATAGACCAAGTCTTTTCCCTAGGGTCGGGGAGTCCAGAACTAGAGGACATAAGTTTAGGGTGAGAGGGGAAAGATATAAAAGAGACGTAAAGGGCAACTTGTTCACGCAGAGGACAGTACATGTATGGAATGAGCTGCCAGAGGATGTGGTGGAGGTTGATACAATTACAACATTTAAGAGGCATTTGGATGGGTATATGAATAGGAAAGGTTTGCAGGGATATGGGCTGGGTGCTGGCAGGTGGGACTAGATTGGGTTGGGATATCTGGTCGGCATGGACAGGTTGACCGAAGGGTCTGTTTCCATGCTGTACATCTCTATGACACTCCAAAAGTTACTGCTTCCAAAGAAGCCTGTTGGACCACAAGCTGGAGTTGTGTAATTTTAACGCTTATCCAGGATAAAGTGGATTGGCCATGCTAAATTCTCCATCGTGCCCAGGGATGTGCAGGTTCGGGTGGATTGGCCATGCTAAATTCGGCGTAATGTGCATGACTCAGGGTTAAATGTCGAGCAGTGGGGATCGGGGAGTGGGTGTAGGTGAGTCACCCTTGGGAGGGTCGGGGCGGTGAGGCCGAGGGGCCTGTTTCCGCACTCTGGGAATTCTCTGAAGTGAGGGGTTTATGGAAAGTGTCGTCCTCCCCGACCTGCAGGGCAGCGCATGCGCAGTGCGGTGGTCCGCTGACGGTCTCGCCCCGCCCCTCGTTCCTTTAGTGACGTCACAACGCGGAAGTCGCCATGTCAAAGTGAACCTCCCTACCTTTGGGCAACTCTTCATCCTGGGAGGGAAACAGAGATGGGAGGAGGGGAAACTGTTCACTGGTAGCAACTGGAGTGAATCCAGGGAGGGAGCAGACTCCGCAAACTGAGGTATGTGTCTTAGTTACCCAGGTGAAGAGGAACTGAAGAATCGACGTTGGGATGGCGGAGGGGTAGATAGCTTTTTTGTTTTTATGTTTAAAATGCACCCGATTCCCACCAGTAACTGCAACAGCTGCAAGTACAGCACATGCAATATTCCTCATTGCAGCTTCAAGCCGGTTTTGTATCCTCTGTTCTTCCTACGCCTTGGCTCCAGCGCATTCAGTTTCCTTCCCTCATTCCCATCCCCCCGCCCTGATGTCCAAGCTGACCCTCAAAAGATTAGTTTGTCCCTCCATTCTTTTTTGTGGGTTTTGAAAACTTTCCCAATCCTCTAATTATAAGAATTGGGAAGTTATGTTGTAGCTGCACCAGATATTGATTAGGCCACTTTTGAAATGTTGTGTGCAGTTCTGGTCTCTCTGCTAGAGGAAGAATGTTGTGAAACTTGTCAATCGTTTCAGTTGAACAGGCTGGGGCTGTTTTCTCTCGAGCGCCAGAAGCTGAGGGGTGACCCTACAAACTTTTACAAAATTAGGAGGGACATGGATAAGGTAAATAGACAAGATCTTTTCCCTGGATAGGTCATAGCTTCAGAGTAAGGGTGACATTTAAAAGGGGCAACTCATATATTCAGCAGGTGGTGCGTGCAAGGAATGAGCTGCCAGAGGAAGTGGTGATGGCTGGTACAAATACAGCATTTGAAAGGCATCTGGATGGGTATATGAATAGGAAGGGATAGAGAGACATGGGCCAAGTGCTGGCAAATGGGACTAGATTGATTTAGGATATCTGGTCGCCATGAACAAGTTGGACTGAAGGGACTGTTTCTATACTGTACATCTGTGATTCTGGCTTGCCACTAATGTTTGTCATGTCTGTATGCTCAGTTTCTCTCTGCTGTTAGTGTAAATGCCATTGTTAGAAACAAAGCTCACTTATAAATCAGCCGGAGACAAAGCCATGGAAACAAGGACAATTTATTGCAAACTTGCAAGTCCAGACACCCTGCTAGCCTGGCAAAGAGTGCAAAGATATCAGTTATGCAATCATTTTTATACACTTTGTGTGTTGCATGCTCACACCCCTTTCCCTATTCTTACCCTATCATAATCATTTAGTTCATTTCATTCCCTTATTTGGGACTAACCTTAAGACAATTACTTCACTTGTTTTTCGCTTTCCTTATCTCTGTACCAGGCTGCCCTTGGATGACTGCATTCTTTGTCTTGTTACTATAAGTTTTATTGTAAAAATACCCTTATTTTGTGGTCAGCTACAACACCCCATAGTTATTTCCTAGCTTAAAACTATATTTTTTTGAACTACTTCTTTAAAAGACCCCATATATTCATTAAAGTCTTAGCCTTAAGTATACTACATACTACAAGAATTCCATGACCGTTTGTATAACGTCCCACCCCTCCCCCATCTACAGAAATTACACTCAACTAGCACTTTCAACAACTACCTTTCTATATCGTCTGCAGCAAGCTACATTTCTTATTTTCCACACCATGATGTCTCATTTTGCTCCCCAGATCCTGTCAATAAGCACACCTGGAAATGACTCTTTGTCAATCACACAAGCAATTGTCTTTTCTTTGATACGGCCGGGTCGGTAGACTCTGATCAGCCCAGAAGGATGAGAACTCCTAGACCGCCAAAAGAATCCGCTGACTTTTACAGATTTTGCATTGTGTACATTGTTTATAGTCAGACATGCAACATGATCACATATTAACAACCAATCAGATCCCACAAAGTCCTTGTCCACTTTTGACTGAGTCTATCATAATTTCTTGTAAGCAGTCCGTTCTTGGAATTGTATTTGTCTTGTCTGGTGATTAGGGCTAAGCTGTTACTTCTGCAATTAGTGGTTAGGTTCACATTGTTGCTTTTGCAGTTGCAATTTTTTTTCACCGGATTTACGTCAGTCTATGGTTTCATATTTGTTCTGAGTCATGAGTATCTGCCTGACTCAGTTCCAACTGAATTAGCCAAGCAGAAGCCGTTTTGTGCAGCTGTTTCAGCCATTTTGTCCTACCTCCCAGATGCCCACACCCTCATTTCTCCCTTTGATCGCACCGTGATCATGGAAAGGGAAGGCTAATCCAAACAAATCTATAATACAATTCCAATTAGGTGATCATCCCTTTCTTATTTCTCAGTTCCACCCAAAAAACTTCCCTGGATGTATTTCCAGGAATATCCTCCCTTAGCACAGCTGTAATGCTATCCCTTATCAAAAATGCCACTCGCCCCTCCTCTTTTGCCTCCCTTTCTATCCCTCCTGTAGCATTTGTATCCTGGAACATTAAGCTGCCAGTCCTGCCCATCCCTGAACCATGTTTCTGTAATTGCTATGATATCCCAGTCCCATGTTCCTAACCATGCCCTGAGTTCATCTGCCTTCCTTGTTAGGCCCCTGGCATTGAAATAAATGCAGTTTAACTTATTAGTCCTACCTTGTCCCTGCCTGCCCTGACTGTGTGACTCATTTCTGTTCTTGACTGTACCCGTCTCAGATCGATCTCTTTTTCCTCGCTATCTCCCTGAGTCCCACCCCCCCCCCCTCCCCAAGCAGTTTAAATCCTCCCAAGCAGTTCTAGCAAATTTCCCTGCCAGCATATTAGTCTCCTTTCAACTTAGGTGCAATCTGTCCTCCTTGTGCTGGTCACTTCTACCCCAAAAGAGATTCCAATGATCCAAAAATGTGAATCTTTCTCCCATACACCAGCTCCTCAGCCATGCATTCATCTGCTCTATCCTCCTATTCCTGCCCTCACTAGCTTGTAGCATTGGGAGTAATCCAGATATTACCTCCTTTTTAAATTTCTACCTAACTCTCTGTAATCTCCCTTCAGAGTCTCAACCTTTTCTCTTCAATGTCATTGGTTCCAATGTGGACAATGACCTCCTGCTGGCCCCCCCTCCCCCGTGAGAACATTCTGCACCCTCTCTGAGACATCCTTGATCCTGGCACCAGGGAAACAACACACCATTCTGCTTTTTCTCTGCTGGCCACAGAAACATCTGTATGTACCTCGGACTACAGAATCCTCTACGTTCTACGTTGTGCTACGTTCCCCTGAGAATCCATCACCCTCTACATTTTCCAAAACCGCATACTTGTTTGAAATGGGTATATCCACAAAAGACTCCAAACAGGTATGCTGTTTTGAAAAATGTTGGGGGTGATGGATTCTCAGGGGAACATAGCAATGCAAGGGGCCTAACAGGGAAGGCAGATGAACTCAGGGCATGGTTAGGAACATGGGACTGGGATATCATATCAATTACGGAATCATCGCTCAGGGATGGGCAGGACTGGCAGCTTAATGTTCCAGGATACAAATGCTATAGGAAGGATAGAAAGGGAGGCAAAAGAGGAGGGGGAGTGGCATTTTTCATAAGAGATAGCATTACAGCTGTGCTAAGGGAGGGTATTCTTGGAAATGTATCCAGGGAAGTTATTTGGGTAGAACTGAGAAATAAGAAAGGGATGATTGCATTATAGACCCCCCTCAATAGTCAGAGGGAAATTGAGAAACAAACTTGTAAGGAGATCTCAGCTATCTGTAAGAATGATGGGGTGGTTTTGGTAGGGGATTTTAACTTTCCAAACATCAACTGGGACTGCCATAGCGTTACAGGTTTAGATGGAGAGGAGAGTGTGTACAAGACAATTTTCTGATTCAGTATGTGGATGTACCTACTAGAGAAGGTGGAAAACTTGACCTACTCTTGGGAAATAGGACAGGGCAGATGACTGAGGTGTCAGTGGGGGAGCATTTTGGGGCCAGTGACCATAATTCTATTCGTTTTAAAATAGTGATGGAAAAGAATAGACCAGATCTAAAAGTTGAAGTTCTAAATTGGAGAAAGGCCAATTTTGACGGTATTAGGCAACAACTTTCAAAAGCTGATCGGAGGCAGATGTTCACAGGTAAAGGGACAGCTGGATAATGGGAAGCCTTCAGAAATGAGATAACAAGAATCCAGAGCAAGTATATTCCTGTCAGGGTGAAAGGGAAAGCTGGTAACTATAGGGAATGCTAGATGACTAAAGAAATTGAGGGTTTGGTTAAGAAAAAGAAGGAAGCATATGTCAGGTACAGACAGGATAGATCGAGTGAATCCTTAGAAAAGTATAAATAAAGTAGGAGTATACTTAAGAGGGAAATCAGGAGGGCAAAACGGGGACATGAGAGCGCTTTGGCAAATAGAATTAAAGAGAATCCTAAGGGGTTTTACAAATATATTAAGGACAAAAGGGTAACTAGAGAGAGAATAGGGCTCCTCAAAGATCAGCAAGGCGGCCTTTGTGTGGAGCCACAGAAAATGGGGGGATACTAAATGAATATTTTGGATCAGTATTTACTGTGGAAAAGGATAAAAAAGATATAGACTAGGGAAATAGATGATGACATCTTGGAAAAATGTCCAGATTACAGAGGAGGAAATGCTGTATGTCTTGAAATGGTGAAAGGTGGATAAATCCTCAGGATCTGATCAGGTGTACCCGAGAACTCTTTGGGAAGGTAGAGAAGTGATTGCTGGGCCTCTTGCTGAGATAATTGTATCATCGATAGTCACAGGTGAGGTGCTGGAAGAGTGGAGGTTGGCAAACATGGTGCCACTGTTTAAGAATGGTAGTAAGAACAAACCAGGGAACTATAGACCTGTGAGCCTGAGCTCGGTGGTGGGCAAGTTGTTGGAGGGAATCCTGAGGGACAGGATGTACATGTATTTGGAAAGTCAAGGACCGATTCGGGATAGTCAACATGGCTTTGTGCTTCGGAAATCATGTCTCACAAACTTGATTTAGTATTTTGAAGAAGTAACAAAGAAGATTGAGGACAGAGCAGTAGATGTGATCGAGATGGACTTCAGCAAGGTGTTCGACATGGGAAACTGTTTAGCAAGGTTAGCTTCATGGAATACAGGGAGAACTAGCCAGTTGGATACAGAACTGGCTCAAAGGTAGAAGACAGAGGGTGGTGGTGGAGGGTTGTTTTTCAGACTGGAGGCTTGTGACCAGTGGAGTGCCACAAGGATTTGTGCTGGGCCCTCTACTTCTTGTCATTTACATAAATGATTTGGATGCGAGCATAAGAGGTACACTTAGTAAGTTTACAGATGACACCAAAATTGGAGATGTAGTGAACAGTGAAGAGGGTTACCTCAGATTACAACAGGATCTTGACCAGATGGGCCAATAGGCTGAGAAGTGGCAGATGGAGGTTAATTCAGATAAATGCGAGGTGCTGCATTTTGGGGAAGCAAATCTTAGCAGGGCTTATACACTTAATGATAAGGTCCTAGGGAGTGTTGCTGAACAAAGAGACCTTGGAGTGCAGGTTCATAGCTCCTTGAAAGTGGAGTCGCGGGTAGATAGGATAGTTTGGATGTTTTCCTTTATTGGTCAGAGTATTGAGTACAGGAGTTGGGAGGGCATGTTGCGGCTGTACAGGACATTGGTTAGGCCACTGTTGGAATATTGCATGCAATTCTGGTCTCCTTCCTATCAGAAGAATATTGTGAAACTTGAAAGGGTTCAGAAAAGATTTACAAGGATGTTGCCAGGGTTGGAGGATCTGAGCTACAGGGAGAGGCTGAACAGACTGAGGCTGTTTTCCCTGGAGCGTCGGAGGCTGAGGGGTGACCTTATAGAGGTTTACAAAATTATGAAGGGCATGGATAGGATAAATAGGCAAAGTCTTTTCCCTGGGGAGTCCAGAATTAGCGGGCAGAGGTTTAGGGTGAGAGGGGAAAGATATAAAATAAACCTAAGGGACAGGTTTTTTCACGCAGAGGGTAGTACGTATATGGAATGAACTGCCAGAGGATGTGGTGAAGGCTGGTGCAATTGCAACATTTAAGAGGCATTTGGATGGGTATGTGAATAGGAAGAGTTTGGAGGGATATGGGCCAGCTGCTGGCAGGTGGGACTAGATTGGGTTGGGATATCTGGTCAGCATGGACGGGTTGGACCGAAGGGTCGCTTTCCATGCTATACGTCTCTATGACTCTAAATGCCCTTCAAGGTGGACCAGCCTTCAATATCCTGTAGAGTGGCACCACCATCTTTGCAGCTCATCTGGTCATATTTATCATTGCCATCAACAAGTGGGTGAGCCATGGCATTGCAAACAGAGCATCTTCTGGGGCAAATCTATATCACTAAAGGTCCTCATAAGCCTAGCAAATAAATACCGACCAATACCAACAAACAGAAGAAAATTATTCTGACATATGTAGCTAAATTGATAAGCCAATTGTACCAAAACCCCGATCCCCATTTTCTCCAACTGGTACCTTCAAGGAGCACCTGGATCTCATGTTGTATCTTAGTAATTGCCAGTGCAATCAGGAATGTAAATAATGCATTTATCTTGGACAGTGGTGCAGACCTCACCTTCCTGGGCGAGTGTATAGTCTAAAGCATACCGATTCTGCATAGAGTAAAGACGCAGCTTTGATAATCCCAGTTTGTTCTGTTCCAGAGCCTCTTTAGTCTTATTCCCTAGAATAGTCGGACTGTAATAGAGGAATTGTAGTTCTTTTGACTTATCACCCCTGCCGATCCTTCCAGCCCCCGGGTACTCGGTGGGTGGGGAGGAGGTGGAGAAGGGGTGTTTGATCTTGAGCTATTTAAGAAGCAGCGACATTTTCTCTGCCTTTTTGCTGGGAGGATCTGAAGCTGCAACAAAGTTGGATCGCAATAAAGGTTAACTGTACTTACTGCTGGGCTCAGACTCTCATTGAAAACTTTGAACCACAAAGCTTTTTATTTTGAAGCTGTTAATTTCTTTCTGCCTCCTGCACTAAGTTTCCAATGTTGTGTATCAGATGTAATTTTTTCAGGAGTGCAGAGTTTGTCGTTTCATTGGCATTGTAAAGTTTACTGGTAGCACCGGGAGGCGTGTGCTGTGATCAGTAGAAATAATGTGGAGGAGCCGGTGTTGGACTCGGGTGGGTAAACTTAAAAATCATACAATATAATGTTATAGTCCAACAGGTTTATTTGGAAGTACTAGCTTTCAGAGCTCTGCTCCTTCATCAGGTGGTTGTGGAGAATAGGA
This sequence comes from Hemiscyllium ocellatum, assembly GCF_020745735.1. Lineage (NCBI taxonomy): Eukaryota > Metazoa > Chordata > Chondrichthyes > Orectolobiformes > Hemiscylliidae > Hemiscyllium > Hemiscyllium ocellatum. The sequence goes on along the minus strand of NW_026867486.1, from coordinate 452,622 downwards.
TCATGATCATAATTTATATCCAAAGGAGTCCAGTGTCACAGATGTAATACATTAAACAATTCTAGATTTAAATCTTTTAGAATGGATTTCTGCTCTTTGGTTTGTTAATCCCAGAACGTGTTTTAAATAGCATTCTCAAGAATGTAATTTAAATGAAGAGCTTTTCTAACAAAAAATGTCAAGTCTGACATGACATTGGGGCCCAGACAGAATTCACAACTATTGTTAGAAATGTTCTGCATTGAAATGAAATGTACACCACCACCCACGGCGACCTGTGCATTCTCGCCTGCCACCCACTGTGCCCCCAGTCCACTGCCCTCCATGAACCACAGCATTGTGTCCATTCCATCTCTTCCCCCCAACACCACCTCCATTCTCTCTGTCATGCCACCCTCTGCACCCTTGTCCATTTTCTCTCTCTTGTCCCCCTCCCTCAGCCCACCCCGTCCATTATCTTTCCCTGCTGTGCGCCCTCCCCCAGCCCTCTTTGATCGCTGTGTATCAAGCTGATGAAGAGAGAGAGAATGGATGCTGACAAGTTGACCCGGAAGACAGGCGGGGCCACAAATAGGTTATATTTAAAATTGAGAACAGGTAAAATTATACACTCAGAAACATCATTAAAGTCTGAAAGCAAGGTCAATTTTTTAAGAGCTGCTGGAATCTTTCTGAAACTTGCACTGAAGTATGTGCACTTAGGCCACAGCACAGGACAGGCTGGAAGGGGTGAATGGCCTATTCCTAGTCTTGTGATATTGGTTCTGACGATGCAGAAATAGAGTAATAGCGTTGTACAGCATGGAAACAAACCCTTCAGTCCATGCCAACCAGATATCCTAAATTAACCTAGTGACCCATTCGCCAGAAATTGACACATGTCCCTCTTAAACCCTTCCTATTCATATCCCCTTCGAGATGCCTTTTAAAGGTTGTAATTGTACCAGCCTCCTCCACTTCCTCTGGCAGCTTATTCCATACACGCACCATCCTCTGCTTGATAAGGTTCCCCCAACCCCCACCTTCCCTCTCTCCCTCCCAGGAAAAAGAGTTGCCCAGAAGGAGGAGGTTTCACTCTGAAACTCAGAAGACCATTTCCACACAGTGACATCAACAATGGAGCAAGAGGTTGGGGCGATGTGTCTGGGTAATGTGCTGGGAAGGGGCAGGGCCAAGCTGAAGGCGGGCCCCCACACTGCACCTGCTGCACATGGCCGGCCGGATGGCCCGCACTGCCTTGCAGAGTTTGCAAAAATCCCTTCCCTTCAGAGAATCCTCACATTGTGGAAGCAGGTCACTCTGCCCAACGGGTCCACACTGACTCACCAAAGGGTAACTCTCAGACACCCGTTCCCCTATCCCGATTGCTTGGCATTTACCCCCAACTAATACACCCAATCGGGCAGTATGGGTAATTTAGCGCAGCCAATCCACTCTGCACTTCCCCGGGTACTATGAGTAATTTAACATGGTCAATGCACCCTCACCTGGACTAAGTTTAATAAGTATACAACACCGGGTTAGAGTTCAGCAGGTTTATTTGGAGTGCTGCTCCTTCATCAGATGTTGTGGAGAATAAGGTCATCAGGCACAGAAATTATGGAAAAACATAATGGAGTCCTGCCACTGAAATGATATCTTGACAAACCTGGATTGTTGAGTCTTTCATCTTTTAGAATGGGTTACAGGTATCATTAATCTAAATCTCAGAACTTCCTGTAAGGCACCTTCAACAAAACATAAAGCTTTATAACAAAATGTGACATCTTAGCTCAGACAATTCAATGAAAGAGTGAGCTCAGAGCCTGTGTGTATCCCAATCTTGAGTCAGACTGGTTCTGTTTCCAAAATGCCAGAAGTTTCTCTTTGCCTCCATTCTGAAAGGTCTTCCCTTTACTCTAAGGCTGTGCCCAGTAGTTCTAGTTTCTCCAGTCAATGGAATTTTTTTCCCAACTTCCACTCTTTCCAGGCTGTTCAGTATTCATAACGTTTCAGTTAGAACCCTCCTGCTTGTGGGCATATTAACCAGTGTCAACGACATCCTTCAGGATGAGTTACAGCAGGGATTAGGTTCAGCAAACTGAGAATGGAGGGAGTGTGTGTGGGATAGAGATTTTCAACTTCTAAAGAATAAGCAAGGAAAGAGAGTTCACTATAAATTAGAACTGATCAGATGGGCTGATTGGCCAAAGTGTGGTAGATGGAGAGAAATGTGGTTTGCATTTTGGTCAAGCAATCCAGGCAGGACTGACACAGTTAAGGGGAGTGTTGCAGAACAAAGAGACCTTGGAGTGCAGGTTCATAGTTCCTTGAAAGTGGAGTCACCTGTGGACAGAATAGTGAAGGAGGCAATTGGTATGCTTTCCTTTATTGGTCAGTGCATTGAGTATAGGAGTTGGGAGGTAATGTGGCTGTGTAGGACATTGATTAGTCCACGTTTGGAAGACTGCATTCATTTTTGGTCACCCTTTTACAGGGAAAATGTTGCGAAACTTTGAAAGGTGTCGGAAAAGATTTACAAGGCTGCTGTCAGAGTTGGAGGGTTTGAGTGGCAGGGAGAGGCTCAAATGGCTGGGGATATTTTCCCGAGAGCATTGAAGGCTGAGGGGTGACCTTATAGACGTTCATAAGGGGTAAGGATAGGGTGAATATCCAAGGTCTTTTCCCCAATGTAGCAGAGTCCAAAACTAGAAGGCATATGTTTGAGGTGAGTGGGAATTTTTAAAGGCATCTGGATGGGTACATGAATAGAGGGATATGGTTTAGAGGGATATGGGCCACATGCAGGTAAATTGGACTAGATTAATTTAGGATATCTGTTTGGCCGAACAAGTTGGACCAAAGAGTCTGTTTCCGTGTTGTATGACTCAAATCTTCTTTGGTGAAAGCAGAAGTGTGATTGTGAAGGCTAGAGTTTCAGAGCAGCTTTCAAAGATGTTTGGCCCTTAATTGGAGCAGAAAACGTTACAATGAAAACTTGCATTTGTGAGACAGCAACTGACAGCATCCGAGATTTTGGTGGAAAGTGGCAATTCATTGCACTGTGGGGATGAAGCTCTACCCTACCCAGTCATTTTTGCTGGTGAATGAAACAGATCTCAAGATTAGGAGTAGATTTAGGACAGAGATGAGGAGGAACCGTTTTTGCTGGAGTTTAGTGAATCTGTGGAATTCTCTGCCCAAGGAAGCAGTAGAGGCAGCTTCGTTAAGTATGTTCAAGACATAGTTGGATGGGTTTTTGCAATGGTAGGGGAATTAAGGGTAGCTGGGACAATGCAGGGAGGGGAGGATCTGAGACAATGGATAGATCAGCCATGATTTTAATGAATGGCGGAGCGGGCTGGATATGAAACTACAACCCTGCATTTCCCACGGCTATGCCACCTAACCTCGACATTATAGGCAATTTAGCATGAAAAATCCAAATCAAGGCCAGTGAGCAGTGTATTGATGTGGGAAATGAATTTCAAAGAACAATAGAAAAGGACAAGGAGAGTAAATATTCCAGCAATCAAAACTGGACTCTGAAGATCATAAAAATTGAAACCAGAAACAGTATCTATCTGTATTGTCACCAAAAATGAATTAATTGATTGCACGCATTGAAGAGAATAATTATGATCCGAGACTCCTAACAGAGACATGGCTTCAGGATGACCAGGATTGGATCCTGAATATCGAGGGTTCGGTCAAATGGGAAGCGAGGTAAAGGTAGAGGGTTGGTGCTGCTAATGAAAGCGCTGATCACAGGGTAGTTTGGTGTCAGCTCAGATTTCAGGTCCTGATTTCTTGGTCCTGTGTTGATCTCCCTGTTCCCACAGCGTAAGATGTCGGTCTGTTCTCAGCTTTGCTGGATTTCTGCTGAAGCTTTGACCCCCTTTTTTTTCACCTTCTGGAACAATAAAGCATTCAGCCAATCAAGCCCCAATCCACAATCTCCCAGCCTGTCAACCATCCAGACACACAGTGTAATCATAGCAGGGAATCACACAAGAAAAATGAAACCAAATTTGAAGCAAATAGGTGCTCGTGTTTGATGTTTGTTCATTCGGACGTAAAGGAGAAATGGGGGTCTCCCAGGATTCTGGGACTGTCCTACTTGAGGAAATCTCTCTCTCTTACATCTAACTGAGAACCCAGCTATGATTTACAACAATATTTACACCAACAGAAGTAAGACATCTGTTCTCAAATAGACAGAGATAAGCAGGATGGAAATAGACATTCCCCCCTCATGCGCGCGCCCACACAAGTCCACAGGAGTGAATGTATATTTGCAGAATTACATTTGCAGAGCTGAACAGAAATGTCACTTTATCAAAATTTAAGTTTTATGGAGAAGGTGCCTTCCAGGAAGACTGGGATTTGCATATTAATGATACCTGCAACCCATTTGAAAAGATGAAAGACTTAACAATCCAGGTTTGTTCAATGTATTATTTCAGTGGCAGGTCACTGTCATGTTTTTCTATAAATTCTGTGTCTTATCTTATTCTCCACAACCAACTGATGAAGGAACAGCGCTCCAAAAGCTAGAGTTTCCAAATAAACCTGATGGACTATAATGTGGTGTTGTGATTTTTAACTTTGTCCAAGTTAGGTTGCTAAATTATCCATAGTGCCCAGGGATGTGCAGGTTAGGTGTGATAGTCAGGGAGTAGAGCAACAGGTCTAGGGGAATGGGTGTGGGTGGGTTCCCCTTCGAGGATTGGTTTGGATTTGTTGGGCCGAGTGGCCTGCTTCCATGCTGTGGGGATTCCGTGAAGGGAAGGGATTCCTGCAAACTGTGCACCTTGCCCCGCCCCTTTTGTTTCGTCCCCCCACCCTCGACCTATTGATGGCGTCACAACGTGGAAGTGGCCCTGTCAGTTTGAGTGAAACTCCCTCTCTTTGGGCAACTCTTCATCCTGGGAGGGGGAGAGGGGGGAAATCTATTCACTTGTGGCAATTGGAGTGAATCCGGGGAGGGAGCAGATGCTGCAAACTCAGGTATTTGTCTTAATTACCCGGGTGAGGTGGGACAGAAGGATGGGCAGGGGTTGTTTTCCCCATTGCTCCAGAGCCTGAGAGGTGACATTATAGACTTTTATAAAATCATGAGCATGGATAGGATAAATAGACAAGGTCTTTCCCTTGGGATGGGGAGTCCTGAACTGGAGGGTCATAGGTTCAGGGTGAGGGCAGTGGGGGAAATGTAAAAGGGGCAACGTTTTCATGAAGAGGGTGATGTGTTCATGGAATGAGCTGCCAGAGGAAGTGGTGGGGGCTGGTACAATTCCTACAGTTAAAAGGCATCTGGATGGGCGGATGATTACAAAGGGTTCAGATGGAGAGGGGCCAAGTGGTGGCAAATGCGACTGGAGTCATAGAGATGTACAGCATGGAAACAGACCCTGCGATCCAACTCGTCCTTGCTGACAAGATAGCCAACCCAATTTAGTCCCAGCTGCCAGCACCCAGCCCATATAGGGGCCAAGTGATGGCAAACGTGACTAGATTAATTTAGGAAATCTGGGCAGGTTGGGCCAAAGAGTCTGTTTCTGTGCTGTGTGACTCTAATTGTCTTCAGTGAAAGCAGAAGTGTGGTTGTGAAGGCTGGACTTTCAGAGCATGTTTTGCCCTGACTGGGAAGCAGCAGAGTTTGACTGAAGTGTATTAGTGTTAATGCCTTGACATCTCATTTTGCTCCCACCTTCTCGGGTCGTTAACTATTTTGTCATTGCAGGTTCACCCTGAATTGATACTTTTTTTTTGCTTCCTAAAATCAGACCTGCTCACTCTCAGCAGTATCCCAGTGTTGTGAAAGATATTAACTTTCAGGTGGAGGTATCCAAAATTCAGAGAGATGTCAGTCTTTCTGTTTTTGCTCATCTGCCCCTGTAAGACCCTGAATCAGCAACTTCAGGGGAATTAGATCAGAGTGAGAAAGAAGGGGAGTGAAAGTGGGATGGTGCTTTCAATTTTGTGGAATAACAAAAGACAAGAATATTCCATAGAAAGTAGAATTGCTTGTACAGAATTTCTACCCTGCACTGACAGTGATGACCTTTGTAATCTCTTTTTAACAGTGTATTTGAAGATAGAAGATTCAAAATCGACGCATGAAGTCCTGATGCCCAAAACGTTGACTCTCCTGCTCTTCGGATGCTGCCTGACCTGCGCTTTTCCAGTACCACACATTTTGACACTGACCCTCCAGCGTCTGCAGTCCTCACTTTAACGTCAATGTCTGACAGTCACTCAATCCAGCGGGACCGGAAACAATTTTTAACCGTGAGTCTGTGAGAAGGTGCAAAGCGTTTTGGTTCCTGGATGAGAGACCCTACTGATGCAGCACATCGAGTGTGGGGCGTGTAGCAGCAGGAATTGATGGCCGGGAGGGACTGGAAAGGTATTCTGTGCAGCTGAAGCTTCGACCATGGAGAAACCCGAGGAATCCTGCCCCGTGGAGAAACAGTGGAAGTGCAGTGATGGTGGGAATGGCTTCTGTTTCCCGTCTGCCATGCAGATTCATCGGCGCATCCACACAAGGGAGAGACCATTCTCCTGCCCAGAGTGCGGGAAGGGCTTTGCCCACACCTCCGCCCTGATGAGGCACCAGCGGGCTCACACCGGGGAGAGGCCATTCCCCTGCCCCGAGTGCGAGAAGGCCTTCAACACTTCCTCCAACCTGTTGAGGCACCGGCAGGTCCACACTAGGGAGAGGCCCTTCAGCTGCCCTGAGTGCGGGAAGGCCTTCAGCGATTCCTACCACCTGCTGAGGCACCAGCAGGTCCACACGGGGGAGAGGCCCTTCAGTTTCCCCGACTGTGGGAAGGCCTTCAGTAATTCCTCCACCCTGCTGAAGCACCGGCGGGTCCACACCAAGGAGAGACCATTCCCCTGCCCTGAGTGCGGGAAGGCCTTCAGCGATTCCTCCCACCTGCTGACCCACCAGCAGATTCACACGGGGGAGAGGCCGTTCTCCTGCCTCGAGTGTGGGAAGAGATTTACCCAGGCCTCCAACCTGCTGACCCACCGGCGGGTCCACACGAGGGAGAGGCCGTTCAGCTGCCCCCTGTGCAGAAAGTATTTCACCCGCTCCTCCCACCTCCGGAGGCACCAGAGAGTTCACATACCGTCGCAGGGGGATTGAAGGAGCGACGGCCGAGTGCCATTATCGACTGGACCATCAACCCAGTTCCAGGGACTCCCGGATTTGAATCCCACTGCGGCAGATGGCGCTATACAGGGTCTGGGTTGAAATTGCTGAGTGAGGCAATACTTCCTCCAGGTTAAGGCTGTACCAAGGATCCAATTACAAAGGGACAACTCAGTGGTGACCAATAGTAAAGAAAGTGGTGGGAGGGGAAGAGTGTGCGCTTTGACTTTGAGCTGTTTAAAAAGCTACTTTTTCTCTGCCTTTTTGCTGAGGGGATCTGAAGCTGTAACAAAGTTGGGTTGCAATAAAGGTTACCTGAACTTGCTGCTGGGTTCAGACTCTCATTGAAAGCTTTGAGCGCCAAGGGGGTTTTTGTTTTAAAGCTGCTCATTTCTTTCAGCCTCCTGCACTAAGCTTCCAAAGTCGCGTATCAGATGGAGTCATGAATGAGCAGCCAGTATCATGAGAAATTGTCAATTTTTCAGGAGTGCAGAGTGTGTCATTTCATCGGCGTTGTAAAGTTTCCTGGCAGCATCAGGAGGTGTGGGCAGTGTTCGCAAGAAATTATGTGGAGGAGCCAATGTTGGACTGGGCTGGATAAAGTTAAAACTCTCACAACACCAGGTTATAGTCCAACAGGTTTTTTTGGAAGTATGAGCTTTTGGAGCACTGCTCCTTCATCGGGTAACTGTGGAGCAGGATCATAAGACACAGATTTTATAGCAAAAGATCACAGGGTCATGCAACTGAAATGACATATTGAACAAACCAAGATTGCTGTTAAGTCTTTCACCTTTTAGAATGAGTTGCAGGTTTCAGTTCATTAATCTGTGAATCCCAGAACTACTATTAATTCACATTGTCGAGATGACTTTAGGTTTTTTTTTTAAAAAAAGTGACATCTCAGCCCAGACAATGCATCAAAAGTGTGAGATTCGAGTCTGTCAGTATCCCAATCTTGGAACTAGAACCAGTCTGATTCAAAGTATTTACAAGGGATTTATAAAATATTACACGGATTGATTGCCTGCAGTTTGTGCACTTTTTGAGCAAAGTAGAAATATCTGCAACCCATTCTGAAAGTTGAAAGGCTTAACAATCCAGGTTTGTTCAATATATCACTTCAGTGGCAGGACACTAATGTTTTTCTATAAATTCTGTGCCTTATTCTACACAACCACCTGATGAAGGAGCAGCACTCCAAATGCTGTTCCTTCCAAATAAACCTGTTGAACGATAACCCGGGTTTGTGTGATTTTTAACTTTGTCCAGTTTAGGGTGGATTGACCATCTAAAGTAACCATAGTGCCCAAGGAGGTGCAGGTTTGTGTGGATTGGCTGTGCTAAATTAGTGTTCAGGGATGTGCGGGTATGGTGAATTGGCAAGGCTGAGTTAGCCATCGTGAAGGTCTTGACCTCTCAAGGGGCCTTTTGGTCTGAGATCGCTCAAAAGAATCAATGAAATGCAGTCTGTACAAAGCAAGGTTATCAGTTTAATAAGGCATCTTGACGCAGTTCTGTCCAGCAACGCAATGATTAAAGCTTCTGTGTTCCATTGCGATGTGTGATTACATTAGAAAATTACACATTATTTATTTGTGTTTTTTTTGAGACAGTACAGTCTTATTACATTTGATTAGTCTTTTGTAATTAAGATAACATGATTTACAGCAGGTTAATCCAATGATATTTCCTGGGAAAGGGATCTTAATTACATGAACTGCTACCATGGCATGATAATTTAAGGTTAGTTCAAATGGTCAATTAATGTGTCAGTATTCATTTTAAGAAAAGTCCATTGTCCTCTTATCTTTGGATTTTAGCTTAATTCTGCAAAACAGCAGGACAAGTTCAGAGTTCAATCATTATTCTCAGCCATTTTGTTGTATTATTTTAAATTGAAAAGCCATTTTGTGTTTAGTAAAAATCTACATATACTTGTTGCGTCTGACAATAACCTAAATTCAAATTTTAGATCCTCACCTGAAGCATCAGAGTCTGAGGGGTGACCTTACAGATCTTTGTAAGAGGCATGGATATGGTGAAAACCCAAGATCTTTTCCCCAGAATAAGGGAGTCCAAAGCTCGAGGCCATACGTTTGAGGTGAGAGGGGAATGATTTCAAAGGGATCTGAGGGGCAACTTCACGCAGAGAGTGGTGCATGTATGGAATGAGCTGCCAGAGGGAGTGATTGTGGCTGGTACAATTACAACATTTAAAAAGCATCTGGATGGGGATATGAATAGGAAGGGTTCAGAGGGATATGGGCTACATGCAGACAAATGAGACTAGATTATTTTAGGATATCTGATTGGACGAATTGGACCAAAGGATCTGTTTCCGTGCTATATGACACAAACACAAATTGTCTTTGGAGAAAGCAGAAGTGTGGTTGTGAAGACTGGACTTTCAGAGCAGCTTTCAAAGATGTTTTTCCCTGACTGGGAACAGAAGAAGTTACAATGAAATCTTGCATTTGTGAGACAACAACTGAGTGAGTGAGTACATCTGGGATTTTGGTGGAAAGTGGGGATTCATTGCACTGTGGGGATGAAGCCGTGCCCTATCCAGTCATTTCTGCTGGTGAACCTGCTGGTGTGTCTGCAGGCTGCACAGCCAACTGAACCCCTTCCTTCATACTGAGCAGGAGAATGGCGTCTCCCCAGTGAGAATACATCCGTGGGTGTCTAGCCCCAATGGGGAAGGGAACCCTTTCCCACAGTCCCCACATTTCCATGGTTTCCCCATGAGGGGAGCATTCTTTGTGTCGTGCTGGGTTTGAAATTAAAAACAGAATGGATACATAGTCTCTCCCCACTGTGAGGGGTGAGATTTTGATCCCCCAAGCTGAGTAAATTGTTTGACGCATTTTTCACAGACAGCGTACTGAATCTCCCTTACTCAGGTGTCTCAGTATTATTCCTGCCATACCAGTGTTCAAAATCTCTCACACAGACAAAAGCAAACATTTCTTATTGAATTGAATGGCTGCTGATATTCAAGCCCCATTGACTCAAGTGCCTCTGTCAGAAGATGTATCATTTGTTTTCAGATTTCTTTCTGCATGCCTTCCTGCAAAAAAAGTCACAAATTGAGTGATCACTGTCAGTACTGTTAAATGAACATAACAATTCCTGTAGATTGTTCGATGAGTGCTGACCATATATTATGCAGGACACAGAAAACCCTCATGCAACAAGATAGCCTTAAGTGTGTATGGAGAAAAACTTAATTTAGATCGCAATAACCTGGAACAAGCTGTCGACGAAGGTGCTGGAAATGGAGCTGAATCAAGAATATGATAATGAAATGTCAAGGCTGCTTGGGAAAAGAGCCCGTGAAGTTACTGAATGATTTCCTGCTGTCCTAGTAAATAAAAAAGACAAGAAATATAGAACATAACTCTATTACTGCATGAGAAGGTGTAAAATCATAGCCACAAAGTTTTTATGGCAGCCAACAATATCAGATATACACCATATGAAGCAACATATATCTACATTTGAAATAAATGTGCCAATCCCTTAAATACTGCTCTGTTCCATGAGAAACTACCCTTATAATTCTGAACATGAGGTAAGAAGCAAACCTTTTCCAGGGTACAAACTCTATACGTGCCAAACTGAGGGAATACACAAGGAAAATACCTTTGAGAGGGACAGAGAGCATCTGAGTACCCTTGGAGAGCCTGCTCCCTCCATGCAGTTGCTACAAGTGAACAGTCTCCACTCGACCCCCTCCCCTCGCACCCGCCGCCTCTCTTTCCCCTCCCAGCATGAGGAATGGAAAGGGGGAGACAGTGCTTTGCTCCCAGATGTTACCCAGATGGAGGGAGTTTCACTCTGAAATTGACAGGGCTCCCTCCACATTGTGACATCCGCAATGGGGTGGGGGCACGCACTGCGCCTGCGCTGCCCTGCAGCTGAGGCAGGTGGGGAGGGGAGGACACTTTGCAAACTCTTTTCGCTCTCCTCCACCTCAATGCGGTTTGAGTTCCAGCAATTTTAGCTTTACACTCTCAGAAGACGCCCACCTCTGTGAATCCAACACTTTACTCCCTCCTCCACTCCATGGAAATACCGATTTGAGAGACTCCAGATTTCCTAAAATATCTGCTATAGGGGGTTTGGTAGAAGCTGTTTATTTTAATGAACCATTTCATCCTTGCCATTCAAATACTAATTTTACAGAGAGGGTGGTTGATCTGTGGAATGAACCTCCTCAGGAAGCGGTGGATGCGGGTGCAATAAAAATACATTTATTTTGGTACATGAATAGGAAAGGTTTGGAGGGATACAGGCCAACAGCAGGCTGGAGCGACTGATTTAGTTTGGGATTATGGTTGGCATGGACTGGTTGCACCAAAGGTCCATGATCATGCTGTATGGGTCGATGGTAAGTTCATAGTTCCTTGAAAGGGGAGTCGCACACAGACAGGATAGTGAAGAAGGTGTTTGATATGCCTGCCTTTCTTGGTCAGTGCACGACTGCAGGAGTCGGGAGGTCATGTTGCGACTGTAGAAGACATTGGTTAGGCCACGTTTGGAGTATTGCATGCAATTCTGGTCCCAGTGATCCCACCCTGACACACCATAAACCAGAGATAGTGACTGACATTGACTCTGATACAAAATCAAATCATTAAATCGCTGCGGTGCAGAAATAAGCCATTTGGCCCATTGAATGCATTCGGTATAGGAGTTGGGAGGTCATGTTGTAGCTGTACAGGACATTGGTTCGGCCACTTTTGGATTATTGCATTCGATTCTGGTCTCCCTACGACAGGATAGGAACGATGTTGTGAAACTTGAAAGTGTGCAGAAAAGATAGATAAGGATGTCGCCAGGGTTGGAGGGTTTGTGGTATAAGGAGAGCCTGAATAGGATGGGGAGTGTCCCTGGAGTGTCGGAGGCTGAGGGGTGATCTTATGGACATTTATAAAATTGAGGGGCATGTTTAGGGTAAATAGGCTAGAGGAAGTGGTGGAGGCTGGTACAATTACAACATTTTAAAAGGCATCTGGATGGGTGTGTGAATAGGAAAGGTTTGGTGGGATATGGGCCAAATGCTGGCAAATGGGATACTAGATTTATATAGGACATCTTGTCAGCATAGATGTGTTGGATCAAAAAGTCTATTTCCGTGCTGTATATCTCTATGTCTATTTGATAACAAATGTTTTATTTCTGTTGATGTAAATATTTTTAGGGAGAGAGAATTCCTCAAGTAGGGGATGATAATAATCCTGGGAGACCCCTAATTCTGTTCTACTATCTAATTAACATACTTTAAGCACCAAATGTGCATTTATGTCTAATTTTGTCTCATGTTTCTTGTTTTATTCCCTGCTCCGATTACTCTCTCAGTCTGGATGGTTATCAGACTGAGAATATTGTGGATTGGGCCTTGATCGACTGAATGTTTTATTGCTCTGGAAGGTGTAAAAGGGGCTCAAAGTTTCATTAGAAAGCCAGCTGAGCCAAGAACAGACAACATCTTACTCTGTGGCAACAGGGAGAAGAGGACAGAGAAATCAGGACCTGAAAGCCGAGCCGTGGGCGGCACGGTGGCACAGTGGTTCGCACTGCTGCCTCACAGCGCCTGTAGACCCGGGTTCAATTCCCGACTCAGGCGACTGACTGTGTGGAGTTTGCACGTTCTCCCCGTGTCTGCGTGGGTTTCCTCCGGGTGCTCCGGTTTCCTCCCACAGTCACAAAGATGTGCGGGTCAGGTGAATTGGCTATGCTAAATTGCCCGTAGTGTTAGGTAAGGGGTAAACGTAGGGGTATGGGCGGGTTGCGCTTCGGCGGGTCGGTGTGGACTTGTTGGGCCGAAGGGCCTGTTTCCATACTGTAAGTCTAATCTAATCTAATCTGACACCAGAGTACCATGTTATTAGTGCTTTGATTAGCAGTGCCAAACCTCTATCTTCACCTCGCTTCCTATTCAACTTGAATGTCACGTATCCCATCAATATTCAGATCAAATCCTTGTCATCCTGAAGCCATGTCCCTGTAAGGAGTCTCAGATCATAATTATTCTCTTCAATGTGTGCAGTCAATTCGTTCAGTTTTGTTACATTGCAGCACACATTGCAGCCATACGGTCTTCAGTTTCAATTTCTGTGTTCTGTAGAATCCAGTTTTGATTAATTAGATTAGATTCCCTACAGTGTGGAAACAGGCCTTTCGGCCCAACAAGTCCACACTGACACCCCGAAGAGTAACCCACCCAGACCCATTTCTTTCTGATTAATGAACCTCACACTATGGACAATTTAGCATGGTCATTTGACCTGACCTGCACATCTTTGGACTGGGACATTTACTTTCCGTGTCCCTTTCTATCATTCTCTGATGTTCAATTTCCACATCACTACATTGCTCACCTGCCTTGATTCGGATTGGCCATGAAAAATGCATGTTTATACATTCGCAGTAATAGAAGCAGGAGTAGGCCATTTGGTCCATCGAGCTACTCCACCATTCATTAAGATCATGGCTCATCTATCCATCGCCTCAGCTCCTCTTATCTGCATTATCCTGACTATCCTAAATTCACCTACTATACAAAATCCCATCGAACTAAGTCTTGAATATGGCTGCTTCTACTGCTTCCTTGGACAGAGACTTCCATAGATTCACCACTCTCCAGGAAAAGCAGTTCCTTCTCCTCTGTCTTAAACCTACTCCCTAATCTTGTGACCTAGTCTCACTCACAGGCAGAAACGACTAGATAGCGTGGGTCTGGGTGGCATGCTCGTTGGATGGGTCAGTGTGGACTTGATGCGATGAATGGCCTGCTTCCACGCTGTTGAAGTGATTGAAGTAAAGTGTGCTGAGCAGGGAGCCTAGTGAAGGGTTAGGTGAGTTTTTGTTTTAAACTGCTCATTTCTTTCAGCCTCCAACATTGTATTTCCAATGCTGTCCATCAGTGGGAGCGGTGAATCAGTAACTGGTATCGTTAGAAGCCTTACGATTTTCAGTACTGCAGGTATTGCATTGTCTCAACAGCATTGTAAAGGTTACTGGCAGCAGCGGGAGGTGTGGGCTGTGTTCACTAGAAATGATTAAGCAGTTAGATAACACACGTACAAGAGGGCAGGGTGGGACTTGACTTTCGATTTGCAGAAGGTGGGAGTTTCTGGTGCTGCGGTCCATGGCAAACACAACTGCAGTAAATCATAGAATCACTTACTCCACATTAAAACAAATTCCCACTTTCCACCAATATTCTGGATGTCCTCACTCACTCAGTTGCTGTCTCACAAATGAAAGATTTCATTGTAGCTTCTGCTCCCAGTAAGGATGAAACATCCTTGAAAGCTGCTCTGAAAGTCCAGTCTTCACAATGACACTTCTGCTTTCCTTCAGTCCAAATTGTCCCTGCTGACCAGATATCCCAAATTAACATAGTCTCATTTGTCAGCACATAACCCATATCTCTCTCAATTCTCCCTATTACCAGATGCCTTTTAAAATACTTTAATTATACCAGCCTCCACCACTTCCTCTGGCTGCTCTTTCCATACACACAACACCCTCTGCGTAAGGAAGGTGCCTGTAAAGTTCCTTTTAAATATTTCCCCTCTCACCTCAGACCTATGCCCTCTAGTTTTGGAAACCCCTACTCTGGGGAAAAGATTTTGGCTATTCACCCTATCCATGCTCCTTATGAGCTTCTATAAAGTAACCCCTCAGCCCCCAATGATCCAGAGAAAACAACCCAGCCGATTCAGCCTCTCCAGATAGATCAAACCCTCCAACTTTGGCAATAGCCTTGTAAATCTTTTCCAAATCCTTGCAAAAGTTTGTAACACTTTTCCTGTAGCAGCGAAACCGGAACCGAATGCAGTATTCCAAAAGTGGCCTAATCAATGTCCTTTACAATCGCAACATGACCTCCCAACATCTATATAGAAATGCACTGACCTATAAAAGCAAATATACCAAATACCTTTTTTGCTATCCTGTCTACCTGCGACTCCGATATGAACCAGCATTCCAAGGTATGTTTATTCAACAACACTCCCCATTAAATGTGTAGATCCTGCCCTGATCTGCCTTTCCAAAGTCCATATTTCAAAATGGGGTTGAGAAACATATATGCCGTGATTGAATGGTGGAGCAGATCTGATGGACTAAATGGCTTAATTTCTGCACCTATGTTGTATGGTCTCCTGCCGTCCTGGACACAGTGAGAGAATTGGAAGCAGCAATAGGTCATTTATATTTCCAGCTGGCACCAGCATTGAACAGTTCATAACTGGATATAAACATACCTGCATCTAGATGGATAGGCTGAGACTTTTTTCACTGGAGCATCAGAGATTGAGAGGTGACCTTAGAGAGGATTATAAAATCATGAGAGGTATAAATGAGGTGAACGGCAAGTATTCTTTCCCTAGTGTGGGTGTTTCAAGATTAGGGAGCAAATTTTGAAGGTGAAGAAAGAAATATTTTAAAAAGACATGAGGGGCACCTTTTTTCTAAAAGATAAAGAGTAGATCGTGTGCGGAATCAATGTCCAGAGGAGTTGCTGGATGCAGGTGCAGTTACAATGTTTAAAAGGCATTTGGATAAGTACATGAATAGGGAAAGTTCGGAGGGATATGGGCCAGTCATTGGCAGGTGGGACCAGTTTAGTTTCAGAACACCATCAGCATGGACGTGTTCGACTGAATGGTCTGTTTCTGTGCTGTATGACTCTGTAACTGTTCTGTACTGGTCTTAAAACCATTTTCTTGCCTCCTCCCATAACTTCTTCGTTCTTCAAAGTCACATGAACTCGGCCTTGAATAAATTCAATAACCGACCTAACTGTAGGAAGACATCCCACTTCTGAACTCAATTCCTCTCGCTGATATACCACTTGCTTTGTTCATTGCTTGTTGCACTTTCTGACAACTGGCAGTGACTGGTGTAGAAGGACACTGAGGCCCCTTTGTCTATCCACACATCACTCCTGATGTAGGGCTCGTGCCTGAAACGTCAACCCTCCTCCTCCTCAGTTGCTGCCTGACCGACTGTGGTTTTCCAGCGCCACAATATTCAACTCTGATACAGCACAGCAGTCCAACGTTGAGCACGTACACCTTAGTCCAACACAGGCACCTCCCGATCATAACAAATATTAAGCGTCCAAATGCGAATACGGGAGACAAATGCCGACGCTATTTTATTTGGCCGATTTTTTTCCCCTGTGCCTCTACATTTTATTTCTTTTGCATTTTGTCTGTCTGTTCAACGTTTCTGTCCTTTCCCCAGGGTAGAGGTATTCCAAAACTAGAGGGTAGAGGCTTAGGATATGGGGGAAAGATTTTAAAAGATCTAAAAGACTAGGAATAGAACATTCACCCCTTACTGAGCGAAAGTGAGGACTGCAGATGCTGGATATTAGAGTCGACAGTGTGGAGCTGGAAAAGCACAGCAGGTCAGGCAGCATCGGAGGACCAGAAGAATTGACGTTTCGGGCAAAACCCTTCATCAGGAAATAGCCATGGGGAACTGCAGGGCTGTAGCGTAACCGAGTGAGTCTAAGTGGGATGCTGTTGGGAAGGTTGGTGTGAATGGCCTGGAGGGATGATATGGTTCCACTGCCTTAGCCAAGCATATTTTAAGAAATGTAGGAGAAGTGGGTTCCAGTTCGTGGGACATTGACACCAGGCCTGGAGAAGGTGGCATTTGTGCCGTCTCTCTCTTCACATTCTGCCCCCCTGTCCATTTTCTCCCCATTCACTGCCCCCTGCCCATTCTCTCTCCTCACACTGCACCCTCTATTCTCCCCCCAACGCTCTGAACCCCACTCTGTTCCCCTGTCCATTTCCCTCCTTTCTCCACCATCACCAGCGACCCCCTCATCCCCTGTACCCCCACAATCGTCCTTTCTCGTGCCTCAACCCTCTTTGATCGCGGTATGAAGTCTTTCTCAGGGGAGATAGAGAATGGATGGTGATGACTTTACCTGGGAAACACGGCGTGTGGGAAATAGTTGATGTTTAAAATTGAGAATAACTAAAACCGTATATTCAGAAACTTCGTTAAAGTCGGGAAGAATGTTATTTTTTTCCAAAACAAAAGCTGCAAAAATCTTTCTGAAACTTGCATTGATGTATGTGCAGTTAGGCCACAACAAAGGAGAGGCTGTAAGGAGTGAATGAGTGAATAAAAGACAAGTCCAACCTTGCCCTCGAGGAGAAAGTGAAAACTGCAGATGCTGGAGATCAGAGTCGAGAGCGTGGTGTTGGAAAAGCTCAGCAGGTCAGGCAGCATCCAAGGGGCAGGAGAATCGCGTTTCGTGCATAAGCACTTGGCACTCGGCCATCGCTCCTTCAATCCCCCTGCGATGGCGCGTGAACTCACTGGTGCCTCCGCAGGTGGGAGGAGCAGGTGAATCCTTTCCGGCACTTACAGCAGGTGAATGGCCTCTCTCCGGTGTGGAGCCGCTGGTGGGTCAGCAGTGCAGCTGTCTGAGTGACCCCTCTCCCGCACATGGGGCACGTGAATGGCTTCTCTCCCTTGTGGACCCACTCGTGCGTCTGCAGATGGCTGATCCGACTGAAGCCCTTCCTGCACACTGAGCAGGTGAATGGCCTCTCCCGGTGTGAATGAGTCTGTGGGTTTCCAGCAGGGATGGGGAAAGGAATCCTTTCCCACCGTCCCCACATTTCCACGGCTTCCCCCATTGAGGGAGCTTTCCTTGTGTTGCTCTGGGTTTGAAATTACAAACAGAACGGGGACATAGTCTTTCCCACAGTGAGGGGTGAGATTTTGATTCCCTATAGCTGAGTAAATGGTTTGAAGCACTTTTCACAGTCAGCGCAATGAATCTCCCTCACTCCGGCGTCTCAGTATTCTTCCTGCCACACCAGTATCCAAAATCTTTCAAGCAAACAAAAGCAAACATGTCTTCTTGATTGGAATGGGTGCTGATATTCAAGACCCAATGAATCAAGTGCCTCTGTCAGAAGTTGATGTATCATTTGCTTTCAGATTTCTTTCTGCACGTCTTCCTGCAAAGAAAAATCACAAATTAAGTGATCACTGTCAGTACAGTTAAATGAACATAACAAAGGTGGCAATTCCTGTAGATTGCCAGATGCCTGCTGATCACATATTATCCAGGCCACAGCCTATCTTGCAGACAGATAGGCTTAGGTGTGTATGGAGGAAAACTTCATTTCAGTGACAATAACATGGAACAAACTGCCTACAAAGATGCTGGAAATGGAGCTGAATCAAGGATATGAAAATGAAATGTTAAGACTGCTGGAGAAAAGAAAGGCAGTAAAATTGCTGAATGACTTCCTGCTGGCCTATTAAATAAAAAATTATGACAAAAAAGGACGTAACTCCATTACTACATTAGAAGGTGAATAATAATTACAAAGAAACTTTTACAATAGCCAACAATATCAGATATACATCATATAGAACAAAGAACAAAGAAGTTTTATAGCCCAGGAACAGGCCCTTCAAGCCTGAGCCGATCGAAATGTACTGTCTAAACCTGTTGGTCAATTCCTAAGTATTTGTATCCCTCTACTCCACCCATTCATGCATTTATCCAGACGCATCTTAAATGAATCTACCGTGCCTGCCTCTACCACCTCTGCTGGCAATGCGTTCCAACCGCCCACCACCCTCTGTGTGAAGTAAAACTTGTTTTCGCTTTGAATAAGTGTTGCCCTTGACACGTTCATTGTAATGGTAGCTCTGCTCCATCCCCGACTCAGGAAGTCGGATCTCGTTTAACGAAGCTGCTTCTTGAGAGAATTGATTGGCCGTTTTCGCACAAGGCAATGTAAGAAGCAAGGGCTCGTCCGGGATTTGAACCCGGGATCTCTCGCACGTCCACGCAGCAGGAGGCCCGAAGCGAGAATCATACCCCTAGACCAACGAGCCACATGCCCCAGCAGGCCTGCAATTTTTTAACACGTGCCAATCCCTTAAATTCTGCTCAGATCCATGAGAATCTAACCTTTTAGTTGTGAACATGAGTAAAGAAGCAATCCTTTTCGAGGGTGCAAACTGTACACGTGCCAAACTAAGTGAATACACAAGGAAAATAGTTTTAAGAGAGATAGAAAGTATTTGAGCACCTTTGGAGTGTCTGCCCCCTCCCTGGATTCACTCCAGTTGCTACACGTGAACAGTGTTTCACCCACCCCTACCTCTCCTCCCCCCTCGCTGCTGGAGGATGGTATATGGAAAGAGGGAGACATTGCTTTGCTCCAAGATACTGCCCAGAGAGAGGAAGTTTCACTCTGAAACTGACGGGGCTGCATCCGCATTGTGACGTCAACAATGGAGGCGGGCCGGACAGCTGCCCTGAGGTTGAGGCACGTGTGGAGGGGAGGACACTTTGCAAATCCCACTCTCCTCCAAGTCAATGCAGTTTGAGTTCAAGCAAAGCAATGGGTTTAAATTTATTTTAGAAAACCTCCTTTGTGCCGTGGGAAAACTGCTGTCGCGGGAAACGCAGTATTGCAGATTCATAGTAACTGAAGCAGGAGGAGAGGACCTTTTGGTCAAGCCTGCTTCGTCATTCATTATGATCACAGCTCCACCAACCTGCATTATCCCGACTACCTTTAATTCCCCTACCATGCAAAAACCCATCCAACTGTGTCTTCAATATACTTCATGAAGCTGTCTCAACTGCTCTGTTAGGCAGATAATCCCATGGAGTCTCACAGAGTGACACAGATGTACAGCATGGAAACAGACCTTTCAGTCCAACTCGTCCATGCAGCCCAGATATCCTAATCTAATCCAGTCCCATTTGACAGCACTTGGCCCAAATCCTCATAAAACCTTCCTATTCATCTACACAACCAGAAGCATTTTAAATGCTGTAATTATACCAGCCTCCATCATTTCTCCAGCAGCTCATGCCGTACATGCATCACCCTCTGCGTGAAAAGGTTGCCCCTTATGTCCCTTCTATATCTTTCCCCTCCCCTTCCTAAACCTATGCCCTCTAGTCCTGGACTCCCCCATCCCAGGTAAAAGAACTTGTCTATTTGCCCTATCCATATCCCTCATGGTTTTATAAACCTCTATACGGTCACCCCTTAGCCTCTGACGCTCCAGAGAAAACAGTCTATTCAACCTCGCCCTATAGCTCAACCCTCCAACACTGGCAACATCCTTGTAAATCTTTTCTGCACCTTTTCTAGTTTCACAACATCTTTCCAATAGGAAGCAGACCAAAATTACATGCAATATTCCAAACGTGGCCTGACCAATGTTCTGTACAGTGGCAACATGAGCTCCCAACATCTATCCTCGATGCTCTGACCAACAAAGGAAAGCACACCAAAAGCCTTCTTTACTATCCTATCTACCTGCGTTTCTACGTTTAAGGAACTATCAACCTGAACTCCAAGGTCTCTTTGTTCAGCAACACTTCCAAGGAACGTACCATTAAGTGTAAAAGTCCTGCTCTGATTTTTTTTAGATTAGACTTACAGTGTGGAAACAGGCCCTTCGGCCCAACAAGTCCACACCGACCCACCACCCACCCATACCCCTACATTTTTACCCCTATCTAACACTACGGGCAATTTAGCATGGCCAATTCACCTGACCCGCACATCTTTGGACTGTGGGAGGAAACCCACGCAGACACGGGGAGAACGTGCAAACTCCACACAGTCAGTCGTCTGAGTCAGGAATTGAACCCGGGTCTCAGGCACTGTGAGGCAGCAGTGCTAACCACTGTGCCACCCACGATTTGTTTTTCCAAAATACCGCACCTCATATTTATCTACATTAACCTCCAAAAGCCACTTCTCAGCCCATTGGCCCATGATCAAGGTCCCGTTGCAATCTGAGGTAACCTTCTTTGCTGTCCACTACACCTCCAATTTTGGTGTCATCTATAAACTTACTAACTATACCTCCTCCGTTTACATACAAATCATTATATAAATCACAAAAAGTAGCTGACCCAGCATCAATCCTTCTGACACACCATTGGTCACAGGCCTTCAGTCTGAAAAGCAACCCTCCATCACCACCCTCTGACTTCTGCCTTCGAGCCAGTTCTGTATCCAAATGGCTAGTTGTCCCTGCATTCCATGAATTCCTGAAGAAGGGCTCATGCCTGAAACGTCGATTCTCCTGCTCCTTGGATCCTGCCTGACCTGCTGCGCTTTTCCAGCAACACATTTTCAGCTTCCATGAGATTAAACCTTGCTCACCAGTCTCCCATGAGGACCCTTGATGAACGCCTTCCCGAAGTCCATATAGATCACGTCTATTGCTCTGCCCTTATCAATCCACTTTGTTACTTCTTCAAAAAACTCAATCATGTTTGTGAGACATGATTTCCCAAGCTTAAAGCCATGCTGACTATGGCTAGTCAATTCTTGCCTTTCCAAATACATGTAAATCCTATCTCTCAGGATTCTCTCCAACAACTTGCCCATCACGGATGTCAGGCTCACCGGTCTATAGTTCCCTGGCTTTTCCTTGCCACCTTTCTTAAATACTGGCACCACAGTAGCCACCCTCTAGCCTTCCGACACCTCACCTGTGACTATGGATGATACAAATATCTCAGTGAGAGGCCCAGCAATCACTTCCCTAGTTTCCCACAGAGTTCTAGGGTACTCCTGATCAGGTCCTTGGGATTTATCCACTTTTATGCATTTCAAGATATCCAGCAATTTCTCATCTGTAATATGGACATTTTTTCAACATGTCAGCATCTATTTTCTCACATTCTATATCTTCCATGCCCTTCTCCACAGTAAACACTGATGCACAATATCCGTTCAGTATTCCCCCCCACCCCCCCCCCCCACCCCATCTACTGCAGCTCCACACAAAGGCCGCCTTGCTGATCTTTCAGGTGCCCTATTATCTCCCTTTTTTCCTTTTGTCCTTAAGGTATTTATAAAAACCCTTTGGATTATCATTAACTCTATTTGCCATAGCTATCTCATGCCCCCTATTTGCCCTCATGATTCCCCTCTCAAGTATGCTTGTACTGCCTTTATACTCTCAGGATTCACTCGATCTCTCTGTCTATACCTGACATATGCTTCCTTGTTTTTCTTAACCAAAATCTCATTTTTTCTAGTCATCCAGCATTCCCTACATATACCAGCCTTTCCTTTCACCCTAACTGAAATATACTTGTCTGGACTCTTGTTATCTCATATCTGAAGGCTTTCCATTTTCCAGCAACCTGCGAACATCTGCCCCCAATCAGCTTTTGTAGGATCTTGCTTAATACCTGAATCTTCCTCCAATTTAGAACTTCAACTTTTAGATCTGATATATTATTTTCAATCACGATTCTAATGTTAATAGAATTGGGGTTGCTGGCCTTAGGTTTTGCACCCTCTCCAGTAGGTACATCCACATTGTGAATTAGAAAATTTCCTTGTACACACTTAACATATTCCTCTTTTTGACAGATAGGTAAATGGGCAGGAGTTATGCCTTGGGTCCACACTTCATTCATTCCCATCAACCCTACCCCCATTCCTACCCCAATAGTCCAACGCCACTTTCCTCTGCAACTGCCGAATGTGTGACGCCAGCCCATTTACCTGTTCCCTCCTCACTATCTAAGCGCCCAAACTTACCTTCCAGGTGAAGTGGTACTTTACCTGCACTTCCCACGACCAGTCTACTGCATTTGCTGCTCACAATGTGGTCTCATCTATATTGGGGAACCGAAGCATAAACTGGGTGACTGCTGAACAGAACATCTGCGCTCTGCCTGCAAAAAAGACCCTGAGCTTCCAGCTGCCTGCCAATTCCACACCCCACCCTGTTCCCTGGCCAACATCTGTGTCTCAGGTTTGCTGTATTGTTCCAGTGAAGCTCAGCACCAGCAGAACGAAGAGCACCGGATATTCCACTTGGGGACCATACATCCCTCCGGTCCCAATATCGAATTCAATAATTCTAGGGCCTGAACTCCATAGTATCCTCGTCCCTCCCACACACACCAAGCCTTGTTATCACATCGTCTGTCATTCCACACTACTTAGCCACGAACAGTCTCCATTAACAGTTATTCACCCTCCCACGCAGATCGTTATCAACTCCTTTATCTGTCCAACAGTTCTTCCTTCGCTTTGGGCTCTGTCCTGATCTCCGCCTTCCTCCCACAATATCTCCAGCATATAAACCGACATTTTCCCAATCACCATCAGTTCTGTGGAAGGGTCACATGCTACTCCTGTTTTTTTTGTTTCTGATATACAGCATCCACAATTCTTTCAGATTTTCATTGAGAGAGAGTTGGAAATTGTTTCGAGAGACAGAAAGAGAGGGGGGAGGAACAGAACAGATATGAACTGTTGATCTCCGTTGCTACTCAAAACGTAAAATCATTGAAGTGCGATCATTTCCTTTAATCATGAATAGAGACCACTGGCCATCTGTGAGCTTGTGGCGCAACGGTAGCGCGTCTGACTCCAGATCAGAAGGTTGCGTGTGCAAATCACGTCAGGCTCACTGAAGTCGACCATTGATGTTTCAAACCAAGGAAGGAGGATGTTTACTCCGTTTTTCTGTTGAGCCAAATCTTCTTTCCGGAAACTTTCGATCACAGTAAAGCTTTTCTGTCAGTTTGATTTGTGAACACTGAATCAGGGAGGTGGTGTGTCCAGTGTTTGGGTAAATGCTCAGCTACCCCCAATGTGAGAAATAAAAGACAAACTGTTCATCACGGGATTCAAACACACAGCCGTTTCATTCAGTTGGTGACAGCGCGGTGTGAATAACATTATACCGATATTTTTACAACATAATCTAGAGATTATCAGCTTTGTGTTTCAAACTATCAGGAGGTCCCAGCTCCTTCTGTCATAGCAGAGTGACAAACGAGTTCAGATAGAAATGTTTCCCACCAACAGCAAATCCTTTCCTCTCACTGGACACAGTTAAAATTATCTTTATTCAACAGAAGGAGCGGAAACTACAGTCTGACGGCCCCTCTCCACGTTAACGGTGAGCCTGAATTGTATAAACGGTGTCAGTAAAATCCAATGGAGGACACTGATTTGGTTCAATCGTTTTTATTTGCCAAGCGTAATTCACCGAGAGGATGCTGCTGTGTGAGACAGCGTGGGGAATTACTGCAGGGCCTCCTGCGCATGGAACACACCGCAACTGATGTGTTTCACCTTCATCAGTTTATTCCCATCTCGGAGAAGAGAGGTTTGATGATTAGGATCATAGCAGGCCGACAGAGAACAGGAGAAGAGCACTCAGACCTTCACAAGCTTGTCACCACAGCTGGGTCATCGTGGCCCGTGGATCAGTATGGGACAGTAATCTGCATCTACTGACTGGAAGCACAGCAAATTGGAGTGCTGGTGGGACTATCACACAGGAGAAAACGGCTTCGACAGATCAACTGGAGTGGTGCCCAATGCGCAACTCCGCTCACCCCAACTGAATAACTGTAACAAATTACTCAGTGATTCAAAGGAATACTCAGTTTTGAATCTGCATTGTGTCATGTATCTTCGAGAATGATGTCAAAACACCTTCATTGCTGTGATGGAGTATCCTGTTGGGCAGAATATACCCGTTGTCAAATTTTCCACGTTCTGTTGGTCTAACTCCGATTTCACTCAGAATCACAAAATGTCTGACAGCGCAGACTGAGGCCATGCAGCCCACCTTAGCTCTGCTGGTTCAACACAATATGTAAATAAGTGTCTCATTCTGTCGCCTTCTCCCTGTAAATCTGCACGTTGTTACATTGAACATGCCCACCGAATTCCCTTTTGTGTCCATTGAATCTGCCTCTTTGTCACTGTCAGACAGCGACTTACTGACCCCACTCCCTGTGCGAAAACGGTCTTCCTAATGTCACTTTTACTTATTTTCCTGATGACTTTAAATCTCTGCCAAAACGTTCTCGATCTTTTCAGGCCTGGGAGCATTTTCACTGCATTATTTCCTCTGTCTAAAACCCTCATGATGTGGAAAACTTCAATCAGACCAGCTTTCAGCCTTCTGTTCACCAAAGAGAGCTGCCCTAACTTTCCAATCTCCCTTCATTGCTGACATTCCTCGTACACGGTACCATTCACTTCAACCTGTTCAGCGCCGTCTGCAATCACTTCACTTCCCCGCTTCCTGAAGTATCACCCTCAGAATTGAGCGTAATACAGGTGGAGGATTCATTCAGACTCGGATTGCACGGGCGAAAAATCTGCAATACTTGTTTTCACTTTGAGCAAGTGTTTCCCTTCGCCGTGTTCACTGCAATGGTACCTCTGTCCCATCCCTAATTCAGGCAGTACGATCTGATTTAACGAAGCAGCTTTTTGAGAAAACTGACCCAGCATTTTTGCTCAGGTCAATTTAAGAAATGAGGGTTCGCCTGAGATTGGAACCCAGCCCCTCCCACCGTCTGTATATGCTAGAAAACCCAAAGCTAGCATCATACTCCGAGACCAACTAGCCAAGAACCATGGGCGCGCCCAGCTCCTGAAGCAACTGAGACTTGCTGAGTACGAAATACATTGTACATTACTCCGGGAATTACAAGCAGCATAGAGTTTCAAGAACATCTGCTTCTCACTCTGTCTCCCTGCTCGCAGGACTACTGGTGGATATTGAACCATTTTGTTTCGACTTGCAAGCTGTGTCTGGTGGAAGAAGGAGCCCACTCGCTCTTCTGCTCTCTCTCTCTATTTCGTGAGGCAGGAGAAGTCGGTTACACTAATGCGTAGGAAATGGGCAACTTTGAACGTGTTCCAAAGGTCTTGTTAACAGAGAGATAGGAAGATACTGTGCTGTCGGGACAGAGAGAAATGGACACCGGAGACTCTTCCCTCAGGTAAATTGATATGAGTGCATTTTTGTGCAGCCTGCTTAGTGTTCAGAATTTGTCTTGACACAGCAATCCTGCAGAGAGTCTTTTCTTACACGGGCGTTGGTTTCTTTATTGCAGGAAATGGGGCAAACCAGCAAGTCATGTGTTACACTTCACCGGTTCATTGCCATCTGAGCGAAGATGTTTCACACGAGATCAGGACACACCGACAGAGAACAGGACAAGACAACTCAGAGCTCCACAAGCGTGCCAGCACAACTGTGTAAATTTGACTTGTGTATCGATGTGACATATTTAACTTTTGAGGAAGACACACAACCCTCACAAAGAAAAGAAATCATCCTAATTTTTGTCTTCTACTTTTACAATATGACCCTCTATTTTCAGATATTAAGATAGGGATAGAAGCTGCATTCTAATAATACTTGTGGTACAGTTAACTATCTCAATGTGCTTCACGTAAACATAATGAGAATTCCTTTAAAAATCACAAGACCGGAACACAGATTAAGACAGGTGACCAAAGACTTGGTCAAAGGGGCAGGTTTCGAGCAATCTTTTAAACAGGTTCAATTTCCCAAACATCAGAGGACAAAGACGTAAAGAGCAGACACAAAATAACAAAGGATGGGAAGCAACAGTTTAGACATAATGTCACAGGATGAGTAATCCAGGGAACATGAGTTCATAATCCCACCACAGCAAGAGATGAGATGTGAATAATTCAAATCATAAATGGGGAACACAAAGTTAGTCTCAGTATGGTATCGGTGGCACTGACGTTAATTGTCATAAAAATCCATGTTCACAATGTCCTTTCAGGAGGGAAACTGCCATCCTTATCTGATCAGACTTACATGTGACTCCAGTCCCACAGCAATGTGGTTGACTCTTAAACTGCCCTCTGAATTGGCTCAAACAAGATACCTTGCAATTAGGGTTGGATAACAAATATCAACCTTGTGAAAGTGTCAGAACAGAAATTGCTGGAGAAACTCAGCCAGTCTGGCAATACCGGTGGAGAGAGGGAGAAAGAAACAGAGCCAATATCCTGGCCTGAGTCCAGAACTGTTGTGAGGAAGGGTCACAGCACTTCAAATGCTAACTCTGCTTCTCTCTCCACATGTGCTGCCATTCCTATTGAGTTTCTCCAGCAATTTATGCACTTTTGTGTTTCAGGTCTCCAGAATCTGCAGTTCTTCATTACACTGATGTAGGGAAGCTCAAATCCCATAAAAGAAAAAAGCAGAAGGGCTGGAATTACTCAGCAAGTCTGGCAGCAGCTATGGAGATAAAAACAGTTAGTTCTTCGGGTCATTGAAAGATCTTACATCAGAGACAAACGTTTGGGAAGCTGCAAGAGTAAAAGGCACTGGTGTAACTTCAACATCTGGGAGAACTCTCTCAGGCATGGAGGTCAGACTGATTCAGCATTCTGGTCCCGCTCATTTCCTGTTACCTGCTCCATTTGTTGTTCTTGTTATATTTCTACATGGTTGACACATTCCTATGTTTTAAAATGATATTCCAACCATACAGGAATTTTCCATGTAAGTAATCATACATTAGAGGGTTTGGAACGTGAATGTAACTTATAAACAGAAAGTATTTATTCATACATGGGGTGTGGGCATCGCTGGCAATGCCTGCATTTATACCATCCTTAACCACCCTGTGGTTGGTTGGAAAAGTGAATGAAGGTGTCTGAGATTGTCTTGATCAGCACAGAAATCTCAAAGATGGGTCTGCTCAGGTAGAAGTACCCTCCACTCCCACAGCCAAGTCTGCATTCATTGCAATTATAGACGCCATCTAAAACTCCCAGGACAAGGACAGCATGGGATCACAATCAGAATAAAGCTTCCTCTACTCTTAATTTGAAAGTGAAACTACTTCAACACTGTCCCCAACAAACACAGCCAAGACAGAGACAGCATTGGGTTAGATACAGAGTAAAACCTCCTCTACACTTCCCCATTCATATAGTTCCAAGACAATGACAGCAAAGGGTTAAATAAACTGTCGAGCTTCTTCCATTATGACTGACACTGAGTACGTTCTACACTAGTCCTCAAGGAAAATTCAGAACTGAGAATATTATCTGGAACTGAATTCACACCCCCTAATGGGAATGACAGCAACAGAAAATCATGTCGTGAAACACAGATAAAACACACACAATGTACAACAAAACTAGACTGTTATTGAGATCAAAGATATTTAAATGACAGGAAACATTGTACCCGCAATGATCCGAATGAGTGCTGAACAACTTTTTCACGTGAATAATATTCTCTGGGAATGCAATGTCCACCTCACTACTGTCTGTTCAGTTCCCCTGCTCTCGTTTAGGGCTGAGTTGCACATAGTGGCGTGGGGGGTCAAGAGGTTAGACAGTTAAGGTCAACTTAGATTGAGGGCATCCTGTGTCATGCCAGTGAGGTCGAGGGTCGCTGATTTACTCAACTTATAATCGGGGACAAGGGGATGTCAGGCTGGGCTTGTATCAGTTTGAGTTTAGAAGAAACAGATGATCTTATGGAGCTGTACAACATCTGGAGAGGACTTAATGTAAATGTAATGTCCACTCACTTCCACCCAGAGACTAGCCTCTCATTTCAGATAAGAGAGTCTTGTTTTTCTCTCAAGTGTTCCCGAGTCTTTGAAATTCACTTCTTTAGAGAGCAGCATGTCGTGGTGGCACGGTGGTGAGCACTGCTGCCTCACAGCATCAGTGACCTGGGTTTGATCCCACCCTCGGGCCGACTGTGTGGAGTTTGCACATTCTCCCCTTGTGTCTGCGTGGATTTCCTCTGGTGCTCTGGCCTCCTCCCACAGTCCAAAGGATATGCGGGTGAGGGTAGATTGACCATGGGAGATGCAGGGTTACAGGGATAGGGTAACGAACTGGGTCTGGGGTGGGATGGTCAGTCAATGTTGACTCGATGTGCTGAATGGCCTTCTTGCACGCAATTGACCTACATTAGTCAATAGTGTACACTTGCTTTATGGTTACCGACATCAAATTACATTCGTGGTTTTGGTTATTTCATCTGTTACGTTATCGTATTCAACCAACTACAGCATCTAGAAACTTGCTTAATTACAATATCCAATATCTTCAGAGTACTTTTTCTTTTTGTCACGACCATTATCTTGAACTCTGACGTGTGACCTCTTCATTTCTGCCAAAGTTCCTTATTTGTCCCTACATTGTCATGGTTTTACTTTGTCGAATGTCTTCCTGGCTTTTGCAGTTAACACCCTATATTCCGCCCTCGTCAACTTTTTCCCTTACAATTGTGTACTAAGAATTTCATGAAAAACCTCAGAGTGTGGTGAGACTGTGGAACTTCCTACCACAGTGAATAGTTGGGTTGGAAGACATTACAACTAAGGGTAAGCAACCTAATACAAATGAATGTCACTGTCACCAGATTCACAACAGAGTGAAATTAAAACATGCAATGTCCCTCTATTTCTCAACTGTTCTTAACCAGACTTGATGAAGAACAGACCTTGCACATCAACATAATAATTTAAACAAAAACCCAACATTATAATTTAAACACGGCAACTTTTCCAGGGCAAATTTAAAGAAGATAATCTAATTAGTAGCAATGATTTAAATCCTTTGATCAAGTCCCCCACCATCTCAGAGACAGAAACTTAAGCGGCAAATTAAGAAAGATTTTTTTTAAACTTACCAATTCAAAGAAACAGTTTCCAACAATGGATTGCCAAGCCTTCGTGCAATCCTTGGACTATGAGTTTTTCACAGATACGTAACTGAAAATCTAATTTAAAGGCCGCTACTGAATGTGAATAGACACCCCAAAGTATTTAGCCATTTCTTACAGGCTGGGATTCATTCCCAGAAAGAGCCAACAATTCTTTAACTGGACAGTAGAATCAAGAGAGAACAGTGCCTGGACTCAACAAGCAGCAATGCCTAATGGAAGCAAAGTTGGCGGCGGGGCAAGGCGAGGCAAGGGCATAAATCAAAAAAGATCACTGACTCTCCCACTGCAACACACACTGTCAGAATGCACAGGGGCTCAGTCCTGGGAGTGACCCACAGCAGTTTCATCAAGAGAACCACACTTGATGAACAGATCTTGCACACCAGAATTATAATTTAAACAAAAACAAACAATTATGAATACCACAAATTTACTAGGGCAAAATTAAACATGATAATTCAGTTAATAGCAATGATTTAAGCCCCTTGATCAAGTCCCACACCATCTCATAGACAGAAACTTAAGGCATAAATTAAGGAAGAGAATTTTAAAAATTATCAATTCAAGCAAACAGTTTCCAACACTGGATTGCCAAGCCGTTGGGCAATCCTTCGACAATGAGTTGTTCACAGGCACATAACCATAAATTTAATTTCAAAGTCACTGCTGAATGCGAATCGACACTCTGAAGCATTCAGCTATTTCTTACAGACTGGGGCTAGTTCCCTGACAGAGCCAATAATTCTTTAACTGGACAGAAAAAAAACTAGAGAGAACAGCTCCTGGTCTCAACGAGCAGCAACGCCCACTGGAAGCAAAGTTGCGGGGTGGGGGAGCACGACAGCATAAAACTAAAAAAATCCGACCAACTCTCCCATTATAAGCACTGTCAGATTGGGCAGGGGTTCAGTCCTTGCAGTGACCCACAGCAGTTTCACCAGCAGAATCAGATTGTTGGGAGCACTGGGGTGCCCGCTGGTGCTTCTGCTAGGTGCAGAATGATGAGAACCTCCGCCTGCACTTGGGGTAGGTGAACGGCCTCTCTCCGGTGTGGCCCCGCCTGTGTCTCAGCAGGAGGGAGGAATTGCAGAAGGTCTTCCCGAACTCTGGGCAGAGTAAGGGCCTCCCCCCGTATGGACCCGAAGGTGGGATGCCTGGGTAAACCCTTCCCGCACTTCAGACAGGAGAATGGCCTATCCTCGGTGTGGACCCGCTAGTGCCTCAGCAGGGCAGAGGTATCATTAAAGGCCTTTCCGCACTTGGAGCAGCTGAAGGGTTTTCTCCAATATGTGGACACGGCGGTGGGTCAGCAAGACGGAAGAATAGCTGAATACCTTCCTGCTTTCGGGACAGGCGAATGGCCTCTCGCCTGTGTGGACCCGCTGGTGCCTCTGCAGAATGGAGGAACTGCTGAAGATCTTGCAGCACTTGGGACATCTGATGGGTCTCTCTCCCGTGTGGACCCCCTGGTGCTTCAACAGGCAGGAGGAATTGCTGAAGCTCTTTCAACACTCGGGGCAGGGGAAACGCCTGTTGCTCGTGTGGACCCGCTGGTGCCTCTGCAGTACGGAAGAATTGCTGAAGACCTTCCCGCACTCAGGGCAGCTGAAGGGTCTCTCCCAAATGTGGACCCGCTGATGGCCCAGCAGGTGGCAGGAATTGCTGAAGCCCGTCCCGCACTCAGGGCAGGAGATCGGCCTCTCCCTGGTGTGACTGCACCCATGAAACTCCAGGTCAGAAGGGAAACAGAAGCTTTTCCCACAGTCGCCACACTTCCATGGCTTCTCCAAGGGACGGGATTCCTTGGCTTTCTCCATGACCAAAGCTTCAGCTGCACACAAACGCGAGTACAGCATCTCCCTGCCGTGAATTCCTCTTCCCAGTCTGTATAACGTTTTCTGGCTCCACAATCAGAGTGCTGCAACAGTCGGGTCTCTCTTCCAGTCTCACTGACGCTGAAAACGGACTGAAACAGGAACCAAAAAGCTTGGTTCCTTCTCACAGAATCAGAGTCGAAAATTGTTATAGTGCCGATGGATTCAGTGACTGTCAGACACTGACGTGAAATTGAGGACTGGACAGTCAGAGTCAGAATCAAAGTGCAATGCTGGAAAAGCACAGCAGATCAGGCAGCATCTGAGGAGCAGTAGAGTCAATGTTTCAGGCAAAGCCCTTCAGCTATTGATTTTGAAACTTCTGTCTTCAGATCTTCAAATAATCTGTAAAAAGAGATTACAAAAATCATCACTGTCAGTCCAGGTTAGAAATTCCAAACAAGCAATTCTACTTTCCGCAAAAGATTCTTTTCTTTTTCCAAAAAATTGAAAGCACCATCCCACCCTCTCTCACCCCTCTATTCTCACTCCGCTCTAACCAATTCTCCTGACGGTACTGATTCAGGGACTTACAGAGACCGAAAAGTGAAAACATCAAGATAGACACCTTTGAATTTTGGCTACATCTACCTGAAAGCTAGCATCTTTCACGACATCTAGGAGTGAGTAAGTCTGCTTTTGGGAAGCAAAAAAAAAGTCAATTCAGGATGAACCTTCAATGCAGCTTCTTGAGAAACCACCAGACACGAAATGGTTAACATCTGGGGAGGTGGAAGTGGGGAGCTGGGGGAAATGAGATATCAAGGCATTGGCACCGACACCAGACAGAAACTCAACACACAGGCATGGCGAACATTACGGGCAAGCCAGAGTCATAGAGATACACAGCACAAAAACAGGTCCTTCGGTCTAACTCATCTGTGCCGGCCAGATAGCCTAAATTAATCTCGTCTCATTTACCAGTACTTGGTCCATATCCCTCTGAACTCTTCCTATTCATATACCCATCCAACTGCCTTTTAAATGTTATAATTGGAACTACACCCATCACTTCCTCCGGCAGATCATTCCTTACACTTGCCTCCCTCACACCAAACATATTACCCTCCTGTTCTGGACTTCTCCCATCTCTGGGAAATGACCTTGTCTATTTACCCTATGCTTGCCTGTCATGATTCGATAAACGTCTGTAAGGTCAACCTGCAGCCTCTGGTATACCGGGGAAACAGCTCAAGTAATGCACTACGTTTAGTTGTAGCTTCACACTCACCGAACCTTCCTCCCGTGTAAAACACTGTTTCCCTCCCCCCACACTATCCATGGGAAAAGCCAAGAGCTCTGAGATTCTGGAGTTGGGGGAATGCCACGTAGAATTCCTAAAATGTGGAAATACGCAATTCAGCCCAACAAGTCCACACCGCCTGTCCAAAGTGTAACCCATCCAGACACATTCCTCTATCCCGTTATTCCACATTTACTCCTGACTAATGCACACTGAGGGCCCGTTTAGTTCGGCCAATTCACCAGAACATTTTTAGATTTTGGGAGAAAGCTAGAGCACCCGGAGGAAACCCACGCAGATAAGTCGGGGAGAACATGTAGACTCCAAACAGACAGTCGCCCCAAGCCTGGAATCGAACACGGGTCCTTGGTACTATGAGGCAGTGCTAATCACTGAGCGATCGTGCTACTACTGTGGGCAGAACGAGGTGGGGACTGGGGCCTTTGTTAATTGTACCACACAGTGGATTGTGGAGTAAGGATAAATCTCACGGGATCTCGGGAGAGCTAACCAACTGGGTACAAAAATTTAGAAGCGCGTTGTTGTAGATGCTGGAATGCTTCTTGAAAACAACCAATGCTGGAGATCACGGTGGGTCAGGCAGCGCTGTGCTACTCTATGACTGGATAGTGTGGATGTGGAGATGATGTTTCCACTCGGAGAAGGGTTGAGGATGCCAAGTCATTGAGGGCATTTAATACAGAGATAGGTTCTTGATTAGGAAGGGGTCAAGGGTTATGAGGAGACGGCAGCAGAATGGGATGGAGAAACATATCAGCCGGGATCGACTGATGGAGCAGACTCGATGGGCCAAATGGCCTCATCCTGCTCCTGTATATTATGGTCTTAAAGCTGGGCAGATGACTTAAGGGGTTCTCACAAACTATTTCAGAATCCTGAAGAGGAGTTGTTGGACTCGAAACTTTAACTCTGCTTTCTCTCCACAGATGCTTCCAGTCCTGCTGAGTTTTTCCAGTGTTCTCAGTTTTTGTTTCAGATTTCCATCATCCACAGTTCTTTGTCTTATTTATCACAGTCATTTCTTGCCCTTCCCAAGTGTTTGGAACTTCATCTCACTGATCTACAAACTGTTCACTTACCGTAGAAATGACCACTACCTCCTTATCAGAGTAGATCACTTTGTTGCAAAATGATTGCCCAATTCTGTGACCAAAATAATTGCATTCGTAATTACTTACACCAGGGACTCTCAATATCTCAGGCAAGAACACAGCCAGATAGTTTCAGACAGTACATTTATGTGATTTGATACAATTCCTTATTCCCTACTTTACCAGGATGTTGCTGGGAATGGAGGGTTTGAGTTAAGAAGAAGCTGGGACATTTTTCCAACCGAGCCTAGCAAGTTGACAGATAACTTTATAGAGGTTTTTAAAATCAGGAGAGGTATAGATAAGGTGTCATTTTCAGGAGGCTCAGAATATTTTATTGCCCCAGAAGGTGTAAAAGGGGGTCAAAGCTTCAGCAGAAATCAAGCAGAGCTGAGAACAGACAACATCCAGCTCTGTGGGAACAGGGAGATCAGCTGACAGAGAAATCAGGACCTGAAATCCGAGCTGACATCAGACTACCGTGTTATCAGTGCTTTGATTAGCAGTACCCATCCTCTACCGTTACTGAGCTTCCCACTCGTCTTGAATGCCACGTATCCCCTCGATATTCCGGATCCAATCCTTATCATTCTGAAGCTATATCTCTGTAAGGAGTCTCAGATCAGAATTATTCTCTTCAACATGTGCAGTCAATTAATTCGCTTTTGTTACAATGCAGCGCACATTCACATACTGAGCTTTTAGTTTTAATTTTTGTGATGGTTAGAATCCAGTTTTGATTGCTAGTACATTTATTCTCCTTGTCCCTTTCTCTCATTCTCTGATGTTTATTTTCCACATCACTACATTGCTCACCGGCCTTGATTTGGATTCGCCATGTTAAATTGCCCAGTGTCCAGGATGTGCAGGTTAGGTGGGGTAGACATGGGAAACGCAGGGTAATCGTTTCAAAGTAATAGAAGCAGTAGGCCATTTGGCCCATCGACCCTGCTCCGCCATTCATTAAAATCATGGCTGATCTATCAATCACCTCAGCTCCTCCTACTTGCATTATCCCAACTACACTTAATTCCCCTACCACGCAAAAACCCATGCAACAGTGTCTTAATGAAACTGCTTTTACTGCTTCCTTGGGCACAGAATTCCATAGATGCACCGACCTCTGGGAAAACCAGCTCCTCCTCAT
Source organism: Hemiscyllium ocellatum (assembly GCF_020745735.1). Classification (NCBI taxonomy): domain Eukaryota; kingdom Metazoa; phylum Chordata; class Chondrichthyes; order Orectolobiformes; family Hemiscylliidae; genus Hemiscyllium; species Hemiscyllium ocellatum. Next base: position 417,542 of record NW_026867486.1, on the reverse strand, counting down.
TTCTGTCCGAATTCTACTCCCCCCTAATCTTGCAGCCTAGTCTCAACCGCCAGCAGAAAAGACCTGATGGGATGGTGATGGTGGAATGGTTGGGAGGTGTGTCTGGTTGGTGTATTTTTGGAGGGCTCCGTGTGGAGTCGATGGCCTGAATGGCCTGCTTCCACACTGTAGGGATTCAATGATATACTGCAGTTATGTTTGCCCCCGATCACAGCACCCAGAATGCCCCATCTTCCACAAATCGAAAGACAATTCCCACCCTGCCCTCTTGTATGTGTATTATCTAAATGCTTAATCGTTTCTGGTGAATACAGCCCACACCTCCCACTGCTGTCAGTGACCTTTACAATGCTGATGAAACAATGCAATACCTGCAGTACTGAAAATAGTAAGGCTTCTAACGATACCAGTTACTGATTCACTGCACCTTCTGATTGACAGCATTGGAAATACAATGTTGGAGCCTGACAGAAATGAACAGTTTAAACAAAAACCGACCTAACCCTTCACTAGGCTCCCCGCTCAGCACACTGTACTTACTGCCGGTAAACCTTAAAACACTACAGCCCCACAGTGCAATGAATTCCCACTTTCTAACAAAGTCCTGGATGTCACTCACTCAGCTGCTATCTTCAAAAAAATGAAGATTTATGCTCCTCGTAAGGGCAAAACATCGTTGAAAGCTGCTTCTGGAAGTCCACTCTTCACAGCGACATTTTTGCTTTCATCAAAGATCATTAGAGTCATGCAGTACGAAAACAGACCCTTCGTCCAACTCGTCTGTGCCAACCAGATATCCAAAATTAATCTCGTCCCATTTGCCAGCATTTGGCCCATAACCCTCTAAACCCTTCCTATTCATATACTCATCCAGATGCCTTTAAATATTGTAATTGTACCCCACTTCTGAACTCAATTCCTCTTCATAATATATCACTTGCCTTGCTCATTGCCTGCTGCATCTGCCCGACAACTGGCATCCTTACATCATTCCTGGTGAAAGGCTTGTGCCCAAAACTCACTGTCCTGCTCCTCAGATGCTGCCTGATCTATTGCGCTTTTCCAGTGCCACATTTTTCGACTTTCACCTCTTGTCCTCACTTTCTCCACATTCCAATATATCACCATTTAAACAATTCACTGATTTTGTTTTAAGAAAATCCAAACACTCCGTCCCTGGATGGGCGCGAACCACCAACCTTTCGGTTAACAGCTGAACGCGCTGACCAATTGCACCACAGAGACAGATACGAGCACCGCCCCTGCAGTCTCTTTGAGGAAGCTACTATTCAATTCATAATTCAACTTGCCCCGCCCAGAATTACCATTGTCTTCTATCAGTTTTTCTTTTCCATAATAAAGCCTTGGACATTCAATGTGGAGACATGTGGACAGTCTGATCCCACCATCTGCAGGCACATCCATGTCACGAAGAATTAGCTCTCCTACATCCGGGCCATTGCCCTCCGAGCCTTTCAGTGTTTTGCCTCTTACCGAATTTTCTCATTGGCCCCGAGCCACATTGCGGCACTGCACTTGCCATGTGTTTGCCAATTGAGACACAGACCTGGACCAACTTCGGGAAGAGGCAAATCACTGAGTTCTGAACAAAAACCGTAGCACACTCAAAACATCGGCTTTGTTTACCTTTCCACAGATTCTGCTCGACCCGTTGGCTTTCTGCAGTATTCGCTGTGCTTGTTCTACACAAATGCTGCTTTCCATTAAAGAACTTCAAACCCTGCCCTCTGGTAACTGACCCTGGTCAGTGGTAATAGGTTCTTCTGATCATTAACCTGCCCAGTCCCACCACTTCTTCTCCCATCATTGCCAACAGCCCCTAGAAATCTCCAGTTAACCTTCTTTGTTCCAAAGACAACATTCCCAAATTGGGAATGTCTCAACAAAATGGAAATTCCTCATCCCTGGACATGATGCAAGTGTTACAATAGGGAGGAGATTTTGGCAAAATATTGTCAGTTAGCAGGTGGAATAATTCTCAGGAAGTAAAAGAGAAATCCCAGTCTCCAGCTTTGTGAAGCTTTAGAAACTCTTTGGGAAGTGGAATTAGAGGAGAATGAAGGATGAACTGTCCGACTGAGCAGAGACAGTCCAGACACCGTCCCCTTGTTTAAGAGGCCGGGAGATGGACTCTGATATTCTCAGTAAAAAATGAAGTCTGCAGATGCTGGAGATCACAGCTGAAAATGTGTTGCTGGTTAAAGCACAGCAGGTTAGGCAGCATCTCAGGAATAGGAAATTCGACGTTTCGAGCATAAGCCCTATTCCTTAGATGCTGCCTAACCTGCTGTGCTTTAACCAGCAACACATTTTCAGCTCTGATATTCTCAGGACATGAACTGATCTGAGACATTGAAAGAATTCTCTGCATATCAGGAATTCAAACCCCTTCACGGCTGGGGGTCAATGAGAAAATTCGGTAAGAGGCAAAACACTGAAACGCTCGGAGGGTGATGGCCCCGGTGTAGGAGGGCTAGTTCCTTGTGACATAGATGTGCCTGCAGGTGGTGGGATCAGACTATCCCCGGTGTCTCCACAGTGAATGTCCAAGGCTTTATTATGGAAAAGTAAAACTGATAGAAGACAATGGTAATTCTGGGCGGGGCAGGCTGAATTATGAATTGAACAGTAGCTCCCTCAAAGAGACTGCGGGGGTAGGCTGGCCAATCCTGTCTCTGTGGCTCAATAAATCAGTGCGTTCGGCTATCAATCGAAAGGCTGGTGGTTCCAGACCAGCGAGGGACAGGGTGTTGCGTGTTTCTCGCTCCGACCGCTGCGAATTTCGCGTTTTTAATGGTGTCAGGAAAATGTTTCCCAAACGGAAATCTTCTCTACTGAGGAAGTACAAAGGAGTTTCTGAATTGATTGAATTTCTAACGTAAAGGACTACGGATGCTGAGAATCCAAGACAGAAAGAGAAACTGCTGGAGAAATTCAGCGGGTTTGGCTGTACCTGGAGAAGGAAAAAAAAGTTCTGAAATGTTGTCTCTGATTCTCTTTCCACGGATGCTGCCTGACCTGTTGAGTTGCTCCTGCAATTTCTGTTGTTGTTTTTAACTGAATGTCCATTTCATCTTTCGGGATGAAACACACAGACTCGCCATTTGCAGATATTTAATCCTTTCAAAACCTGTGAAGTGACTGGATTCAAACAAACTCTGCAATGATTCACTCTTTCTCAGCTCCACAGGCAGACAGACTTGGGAAGTGAAGCTGTCAGTGTGGTTCTGTATTGGTGGGCCGAGTGGTTAATGCGATGGACATGAAACCCATTGCGGTTTCCCCACGCAGGTGTGAACCCTGCCGACTACAGTTGAGAAACGTCGTCAAAAAGAAAGGGAGATTGCTCCACGTTTTTTTTAAAGATGCAAATCAGTGGAGGGGTTGAAATATTTCAATCACATTGGGACTGGTCGGGAATCTGCAACCCACCGCCTGTCAGGGTGGAACAAGCAGATACCCACAGAGCTGCTTTTGAGGCAATGAGTCAAGTGTTTGGAAATGAGACTAGAACAGTGAGGGGCTGGAAATCGTGATCGAAATGAAGCAGGCACCTGAGGACAAGGGTGTTTTATTTGCTAGTGAAAGATACTGCTTCACAAAGTTTGGACTATTGAAAGCATTCGGTTCGAAGCCGGCATTCGGTTTGAATTCCTGATCTGCAGGAACGAGACTCTTCACTGTCTCGCTTCAGTAAGTGTCCCTGAGAACATCGGAGTCAAGTCACAGCGCTGTCAGAGGAGAGGAAGCTGAAATAGCCCCACACGCTGCTCACGAGCACATTTCACTCTCCTTAACTCACCGCCCCAACCACTGTGGTTCCTGGGAGTGGAAAGGGAACAATCACCAAAACCCAGTCTCAGCTTTGTAAATCTTCAGAAAATAAGAAAACCGTACATCCCTTTGCATCTTCTATCGTGACATGACAGTGTTGATTTTAAATGGCTGTCCAGTCAGTGCCGATTCGTTTTGGCTAAAAAAATGTTCCTTATCTCATCCCAGCATTTCTTGCCACAGGGAACTGTGTGGCAGAGTTCATGTACATATTTTCTTGTATGGTATAATACATGGAAATATCCCAACAATTAAAGGGAGTCAGGGGGCTGAGTTGAGTATGGTTGCCATTACAAAAGAGATAGTGCTAGAAAAGTTAAAAGGTCTTAAAATTGATAAATCTCCTGGTCCCGATGGGATACATCCTAGAGTTATGAGAGAGGTGGCTGAGGAAATAGCGGAGGCATTGGTTGAGATCTTTCAAGAGTCACTGGAGTCAGGAAAGGTCCCGGATGATTGGAAGATGGCTGTTGTAATCCCCTTATTCAAGAAAGGATCAAGACAAAAGATGGAAAATTATAGGCTAATTAGCTTAACCTTGGTTATTGGTAAAATTCTAGAATCCATCATTAAGGATGAGGTTTCTAAATTCTTAGAAGAGCAGAGACTGATTAGAACAAGTCAACATGGATTTAGTAAGGGAAGGTCATGCCTGACAAACCTGTTGGAATTCTTTGAAGAGGTGACAAGTAGGTTAGACCAGGGAAACCCAGTGGATCTGGTCTGTCTAGACTTTCAAAAGACCTTTGATAAGATGCCACACGGGAGGCTGCTGGGCAAGGTGAGGGCCCATGGTGTTCGAGGTGAGGTGCTGGGATGGATTGAGGATTGGCTGTCTGACAGAAGGCAGAGAGTTGGGATAAAAGGTTCTTTTTCGGAATGGCAGCTGGTGACGAGTGGTGTCGCGCAGGGTTCGGTGTTGGGGCCACAGCTGTTCACATTATATATTAATGATTTGGATGAAGGGACTGGGGGCATTCTAGCGAAGTTTGCAGATGATACGAAGTTAGGTGGACAGGCAGGTAGTCCGGAAGAGGGGAGGCTACAGAAGGATCTGGACAGTTTGGGAGAGTGGTCCAGGAAATGGTTGATGGAATTCAACGTGAGCAAATGCGAGGTCTTGCACTTTGGCAAAAACAATAAAAGCATAGACTACTTTCTAAATGGTGAGAAAATTAGTAAAGCCAAAGTACAAAGGGATCTGGGAGTGCTAGTCGAAGATTCTCTAAAGGTAAACATGCAGGTTGAATCCGTGATTAAGAAAGTGAATGCAATGTTGTCACTTATCTCAAGAGGGTTGAAATATAAAAGCAGAGATGTGCTACTGAGACTTTATAAAGCTCTGGTTCGGCCCCATTTGGAGTACTGTGTCCAGGTTTGGTCCCCACACCTCAGGAAGGACATACTGGCACTGGAACGTGTCCAGCGGAGATTCACACGGATGATCCCTGGAATGGTAGGTCTAACCTATGAGGAACGGCTGAGGATCCTGGGATTGTATTCATTGGAGTTTAGAAGATTAAGTGGAGACTTAATAGAGACGTACAAGATAATACATCAGCCATGATTGAATGGCGGAGTGGACTCGATGGGCCGAATGGCCTTACTTCCACTCCTATGTCTTATGGTCTTAAGGTATTTTGTAAATAACATACGTTTGCTGGTTGTTTGTACTGGGTATTTCTGGTTCATTAGCCGCTGTTTAATGCTGAGAGGGTTGAGTTGTCTGGACATCATTTCACAGATGTCTTTAATGCAAAGTAATGTGGCTAGCGTTTCTGCAGATGTTGTGTCTGCTTGTGTCAGTTTGTTGATGTGAAATTGGCACACTGGGTTTATTGGGTAGGCAAAAGTGAGGACTGCAGATGCTGGAAACCAGAGTTTAGATCAGAGTGGTGCTGGAAAAGCGCAGCAGGTCAGACAGCTTCCGAGGAACAGGAAAATCGACGTTTCGGGCTAAAGCCCTTCATCAGGAATAGAGGCAGGACGCTTCCAGGGGTGGCGAGATAAATTGGGGGGTGCTGGGCCGAAATTAGCAAAGAGCACAATAGGTGAATGGTGGTGGGATGGAGGTGACAGATCAGAGAGGAGGGTGGAGCGGATAGGTGGGAAGGGAGATTGGCAGGTAGGACAGTTCATGAGGACAGCGCTGAGCTGGAAGGTTGGAATTGAGGTAAGGTGAGGGAGGGAAAATAAGGAAACAGATGCCCTGGGGTTGAATTCATCCCTGACGGAAGATGGGGCGTTCTTCCTCCAGGCATCGGGTGGGGAGGGAGCGGCGATGGAGGAGTCCCAGGACCTGCATATCCTCAGCAGAGTGGGACGGGGCGGGGGAGGTTGAAATTTTGGGCCATAGGACGATGGGGTTGATTGGTGCGGGTGTCCTGGAGATGCTCCCCCAAGCGCTGTGACTTGACTCTGCGAGGAGTCTCCAGTCTCCCCAATGTAGAGGAGACCGCATCGGGAGCAATGGATACAAGAAATGACATTGGTGGAAGCTTTCTCAAAACCGTGGCGTGGGTTCGATTTCCGGGCAGGAAAGCAATCTTTAATAGAGCTGCCAACGTGCACGGATATATCCCTGGTGGTCTAGTGGTTAGGATTCGGCGCTTTCACCGCTGCGGCCCGGGTTCGATTCCCGGTCAGGGAAGCAATTTTCAGCGGATATTTTGGCTACCCACTCTCAGTTCCATCTTGGTCTTGGTAGTTACTGGGTGCTGCAGTGTGTAATGGCTCGTTGAAATAGTGTCCTGATTCAGTTTGTTTGTATGTGTAGGGGTGATTGCTTCTGTAGCTAAGTACTTAGTTCGCGTGCGCTGTTTTCCTGTTGAGGCTGTTTTGAATTTACCATTGACTGCTCGCTCGACTGTGACGTCTAGAAATCGCACTTTGGTGTTGTTCTCCTCTTTTGTGAATTTTATGCCAGTGAGTATATTGTTGATGGTGTTGTACGTTTCCTCTAATTTGTTTCATTTTTTCATGACAAAAGTGTCATCACTGTGGCGGACACAAAGTTTGGGTTGGGTCGTTGGAAGAGCTGTTTGTTCGAGTGTCTGCATTATTGCTTCTGCTCGGAATCCTGATACTGGTGGTTTATTGGTTATTTCCTTTATTTGTTTGTAGGGCTTGTTACTGAATAGGAAGTAGGTGGTAAGGCACAGCTCCACGAGGTTGACAGTGTTATCTTTGCTGATGAAGTTGTTGCTGTGTTTGTGTCTTTGGTTCTTCGAGTAGTGTCTTCAGTTTTCTTTGGCCACGTTGATGTTAATGGATGTGAACAGGGCTCTATGTCAAAGGACAGCATTATTCCATCCTCTTCTATCTTAGTGTCTTTTGTGTTCAAGAATTCTTGGATGGAGTAAATGGAGTGCCGTGAATCTTCGACTTGGTGTTTTAGTCTTCAGTAGATGCCTTTGAATAGTCTGTGTATTGGTGTTCCAAGTAGTGAGACTATGGCCTGAGGGGGGCTCCTGGTTTGAAGAGGAGCAGAACAACAACAAAATGCCATTCTTAGTTGTCACAGTAGAGCGAACAGTCAATGGGGAACTTCAAACTAGCGTCTAGAGAAAAACAACACACACAAACCAAATACTTAACTACAGAAACAATCATCCCAACACCCACAAACGAAGCTGCATCAGGACATTATTTCAACAAGCCACTACACACTGCAGCACAGAGAAACTACGAAGTGTACAAGAGAAATAAGTATATAGAGTATTTAAGGAGAACGGTTACCCAATAAACCCAGTCCGTTGATTTCTCAGTGATGCTTCCAAGCTGACTCTCAAAACTTCGGTTTGTCCTTCCATTCTTTCCTGTTTGTTTTTTGTGGGTTTTGAGAGGTTTCCCAATCCTCTGACTGTGTATTGGAGTTGGAAAGTTATGTTGTGGCTGTACAGGACATTGGTTAGACCACTTTGGGAATATTGTGTGCAATTCTGGTCTTCCTCCTATCAGAAGGATATTGTGGAAATTGAAAGGGTTCTAAAGAATCAATGGGTCCACAGAGGGGAAGAAGCCCTTCTGCTGCCCTGAGTGTGGGAAGGCCTTCAGTGATTCCTCCGCCCTGCTGACGAACCAGTTGGTCCACACCGGGGAAGGCTGTTCTCCGGCCACAAGTGCAAGGTGGCCTTCAGCTGTTCTTCCCACCTGCTGAGACACCAGTGGGTCCACACTGAGGAGAGGCCGCTCTTCTGCCCCGAGTGCAGGAAGGGCTTTGCTCTTTCCTCCGACCTATTGACCCATTGGTCAGATGTCGTTCAGTTGCCATAAGTGCAGGAAGGCCTTCAGCAATTCCATGGCCCTGCTGAGGCACCAGTCCGTCCACACTAGGGAGAAGCTGTTCTCCTGCCCCGAATGTGGGAAGGTCTTTACCCGCTCCTCCACGCTGCTGAAGCACCAGCTAGTCCACACATGGGGGAAGGGAGGCGGGGGGGGGGGGGTGTTTGGGGAGGCCATTCTGCTGCCCTAAGTGCGGGAAGGCCTTCAGCAATTCCTCCGCCCTACTGAAGCACCAATGTGTCCACACCGGGGAGATGCCCTTCAGTTGGCCCGAGTATGGGAAGAGGTTCATGTTTTCCTGCAACTTGCAGAAGCACCAGCGGGGGCACCAGCGCTCCCAGCAATCAGATCCTACTGGTGACGCTGCCTTGGGAACGCCCCAGGACTGAATCTCCTGCCAGCTCTGACAGTGGGTGCAGTGGGAGAGTAGGTGGGCTGTTTTTGTTTCTGATGGACTGCAATTGCCTCCCCCACCCCCCACAACCACAACCCCATGGTGGCTCAGGGTGTGCACTGCTGCCTCATGGCACCAGGAACCCAGGAATAATTCCACCCTTTGGGGTCTGTGTGCAATTTATGGAGGGTAGGAAAATGGATCTGAGTGGGTTAGTCTTTGGAAGATCAGTGCAGTTGTGTTGGGCTGAAGGACCTGTTTCCACATTGTAGGAGTTCTTCGAACCTCTGAGCTTTGCTTTCAGTGGACACTGCTGCTCATTGAGCCAGGGACTGTGCATTGCCAATGAAATGATCCAGAGAAAATAAGACTGCAAGACCATCGGAGCATACGTTAGGCCATTCGGCCCGTCGAGTTTACTCTGCCATTCGTTAGTGACAAAAGTAGTGCAGATGAGATTAACTACAGTCTGGAAACAGGCCATTCGTCCCAACAAGTCCACACCAACCCTCCGAAGAGTAACCCATCCAGACCCATTTCCCTCTGACTAATGTACCTAACTCTATGGGCAATTAAGCATGGCCCATCCACATGACCTGCACATCTTTGGTTTATGAAAGAAAAGAGGTCCACCCAAAGAAAACCAACGCAGACACTGGGAGAATGTGCGAACTCCTCACAGACGGCCACCCAAGGCTGGAATCAAGCCTGGGTCCCCAGTGCTGTGAGGCTGCAGTGGTAACCACTGAGCCAGTACATATTGCAACCCGATGTAGGCAAGCAGGAGGTTGGGAGAATACAGCAAGCTAGGCAACACCAGGATGTGGAGTAGTCAGCGTTTTGGGTATTAACCCTTCTTCAGGACTGAAACGTTGACTTCTCGATGAGAAACGACTTACGGGAATGTTGCTGGGGGTTGGAGGGTTTGAGCTACAGGGAGAGGCTGAATAGGCTGGGGCTGTTTTCAGTGGAGCATCGGAGGCAGAGGAGTGACCTAATAGAGGTTACAAAATTATGAGGGGCATGGACAGTGTAATAAACAAGGTCCTTTCCCTGGGATGGGGGAGTCCAGAACTAGAGAGTAGACATTTAGGGTGAAAGGCGAAATTAAAGTGACAACTTCTTCATGCAGAGGGTGGTACACATATGAAATGAGCTGCCAGAGTATATGGGTCAGTTGCTGTCAAATGGGACTAGATTATTTTAGGATATCAGGTCAGCATGGACAAGTTGGACCGGAGGGTTTGTTTCAATGCTGTACATGTCTCTGACTACTGGTCCTGATGTAAGTTTAAAGTAGAGTCCAAGTAACATTGAATTTTTCAGTCTTGTTGAGCTCACCTCCTGAAAAGTTTTAAATGAATCCCTCAGAACGATACTGTTTAAAAATGCTGAGTTGGGCAAAGTATCCCATCAAGTTCAACACGAACCCAGAGTTGAAGAAGTCAGAAGTCAGAACATCAAGGGGACCAAAACTGATCACAATATTCCAGGTGCAGCTTCATCCACGTCCTGTATAACTACAACATAACTTGCCAACATCTATACTCAATTCCCTAACTGATGAAGGCCAGTGTGCTGAAACCTTTCTTCACTGCCTTGTGTATCGATGTAATCAGAGTTTAGGACCTACTTTAATCTGATCCACAATCCAGCTGTTGGGTGTCCAGAAGCAGAGTAGTGCAGCGGGAGCGTGCTGGGCACATAAGCCGGAGGTCGATGGGTCAAAACCCTGTGATGCTGTTGCTTAATGTCTCTATAAGCTGCTTTCATTTGCAAAGGTGCTCTGTTCTGTATCTTGCCTTTACACCTGCTTCCCAAGGCTTCTTCAGTGGCGGAGTGGCAGTGGCAGCAATCCCCCGGAGCTGGAGGAAGGCCCGAGCTCCAAGAAGCGGGGGGTAAGACTTGTATCTATTAACTCATTTAAATGGTACCTACTGTATGGGGGTATGGTTCACATTAAAACCGGAGGATCATGTCAGAGTGCTTGTTTATATTTAGCAGCTGTAGTTGGTAAAATACACTCCCTGGAGGAGCACCTTCTATGATGCTGCATTTCTTGCCTTCTGCCCTTCCCCCATTTCTTATCTCCCAGCTTGATTTTATGTTTTTTTGGTCAAATTAATATCATATGAATCAGACTTGGTATTCACTGTGTGCTATTAATTTGTTTGTTCGAATATTGTAAGTCAAAATTAATGCTGTAATTTCATTTCTGATGTCAGAGTTTGACATTGAATGTGCAGGTGTGAATACCAGTAAGTTGTGAAAATAAATCAAGAACTTGTGTTTTTTAACAAAAAGAGCAGTTCACTGATATTCATTGCATTGTCTCATTTGAGTGTGATGATTCAAATCTGACCATCAAACCGTTTCATGCAGTCACCCAATTTAATTAAAGTTTTCTTTAACTTAGTAAAAGAAAATAACTCCAGCAGGCTAAGATTTATGCAATCTATTTATAAGATTATGTCCATTGCTCGCAATATGGTCTCATCCACATTTAGGAAACTGGACGCCAACTAGCGGAATGTTTGAGGGAACAGCTCTGGGTCACAGAAACTAAACGCCTGTGCTGAACACTTTATCTCCCCCTCCCCTTCCATCAAGGACATGCAAGTCCTGGGCCTCCTCCACTGCCAAACTCTTGCTACCCGACGCTTGTCGGAAAAACATCATCTTCTGCCTTGGGACCCTCCAATTACATGGGATCAATGTACATTTCATCACTTTCCTCATTTCCTCTCCCGTACTTTGTCTCAGATCCAACCTTCCAATTCGACATCAACCTCTTGACCTGTCATACCTGTCCACCTTGCTTCTCACTTATTTGCTTCACCCTCATCTCTGACCTATCATCACCAATCCCTACCTCCATCTACCTATTACACTCCCAGCTGCCTTTCCCCCAGCCCTACGTCCTTCCCATTTATCTGTCAGCCCCTTTGGGCCACCCTTTATTCCTGATGAAGAGCTTAGGCTCTAAACCAAGACTGTGATGAAGCAACATCCTCAACAAATAGGAAATAGCTCCCAAGTCAGATTTCATCCCCTCTTCTGTTTCCCAGTTCTTTCAGAAATAAGAAATGTCTTTTTCTTCCACTAGAAAGTGGTCTTCCACTTTGCGCTGTCTGAAGTGTTAAGCCACACCACTACTTCAGCCACCTTTTAAGAATCCTTTCAACCTGTTTTTCTAACAATTGTGGAGGTGACCAAAAGCAAACATTTCACTCCTCCTCAATGCCCCGTTTCTCCTCCTATCAGCCATTTTGTCATGTTGTCTATGTTACATGCAGCCGAGTGCACTTGGTTTCTGAATTGAAATTGGCCATTGAAGTGAACAGGATTAATATTTATCGATGGCTAGCTGTGTTTGCACTAACTGTAATTATCCACCAATACAATGTCTTTTGTTCCACCAAAACTGGAAACAATGATCTGTATTTATATTGCAGTCGGATGTAGAAAAATCAGTCGTGCCAGAGGCCTGAACCCCATTGCTTACCCCTGGTAAGTGATCCCCCCAACAAGTATCCAAAATGGTATACTTGTTCTTGAGGGGAAGACCGCAGGGGGTCGCTGCACTGGCTGCTTTCGCCAAGTCCCCCTCACTGTCACCTATCTGTCTGCAATCTTTGGAGTTCCTACTTCCCTAAAGCTCCGATCTGTGACCACTCTGCCTCCCGAATGATTCTAAGCTCATCCAACTCCAGCTCCAGTTCCCGAACACGGTCTTGGAGGAGCTGGAGATGGGTGCACTTCCGGCAAGCGTAATCAGCAGGGACGACAAGCAATGCCACACCTCCCCTTCTTTTACCCCCACCTCTGACCCTACTAAAACATTTAAATACTGGAACCTGCAACAACCAATCCTGTCCCTGTTCTACCCATGTCTCCGTAATAGCCACAACATTGAAATCCCAGGTACCAACCCACGCTGCACGTTCACCTATCTTATTTCATACACTTCTCACATTGAAGTACATACACTTCAAGTCACATTCCTGTTTAGAGGCACCCTCCTTCGAGATTGATGCCATGTTCCTAACCTGCCTACACTCAAGTTCCTGCACCCTAAAGCTACGGTCTCGGTTCCCATGCCCCTGCAGAATTAGTTTAAACTCCCCCCCCACCCCCAAAGAGCACTAGCAAACGTCCCACCAAGGATACTGGTGCCCCTCAGGTTCAGGTGTAGACCATCCTGTTTATAGAGGTCCAACCTTCCCCAGAAAGAACCCCAGTTATCCAGATACCGGAATCCCTTCCTCCTGCACCATCCCTGTAGCCACGCATTTATCTGTTCTCTCTCACTATTCCTCAACTCGCGATCAAGTGGCATGGGTAACAAACCAGAGACAACAACTCTGTTTGTTCCAACTCTGCGCTTCCAACCTAACTCCCTGAAAGTATGCATAACATCCTCATCCCTCTTCCTACCTATGTCGTTGGTGCCAATGTGGACCATGACTTCGGGCTGCTCTCCGACCCCCTTAAGGACCCGGAAAACACGATCAGAGACATCACGTACCCTTGCACCTGGAGGCAACATACCAATCGTGAGTCTCTCTCGCCCCCACAAAACCACATATCTGTGCCCCAAACTATCGAGTCCCCAATAACTCTTGCTCTGCCCTTTTCCAACCTTCCCTTCTGAGCATTGGGAACAGGCTCCGTGCCAGAGGCCTGAACCCCACTGCTTACCCCTGGTAAATCGTCCCCCCTACAAGTATCCAAAATGATACACTTGTTCTTCAGGGGAATGACCGCAAGGGGTCGCTGCACGGGCTGCTATCTCCAAGTACCCCTCACTATCACCCATCTGTCTGCAATCTTTGGAGTTGCTACTTCCCTCAAGCTGCGATCTATGACCCCCTCTGCCTCCCGAATGATTCTAATTTCATCCAACTCCAGCTCCCGTTCCCGAACACGGACTTGGAGGAGCTGGAGATGGGTGCACTAATGGCAAGTGTAATCAGCAGGAACGACCATGGCATCCCTCACCTCAAACATGTTGCAGTGGAACATTGCACTGTCTTCGCTGCCATCCCTCTAAAAGTAAGCTTTAAAAAAAACTAGATCTGAAGAATAGAACAAGCAAAATGCAGCACTTACCTGCTTACCATAACGGATCTTATTATAAGGTTAGAGGAGGAGGGCGGGTGGGAGGGACTACCCCTGTAGTGCCTCGGGTTACTCACCTGCGCGCATTTATAGGAAGAGAAACCTACCCAGGTTAGCTTGCGCTACACCAGCTTCCGGGTCCACTCCGCGCTTCTTTGCAATAAAGGCGCGCAGGAGAGTCCCGCAGATGTGACTTGACTCTCCTGTCTCCCCAATGTTATAGAGATCGCATCGGGAGCAATGGACACAAAAACTTACATTGATGGATACAAGAAAAATTAAATTTAAATTGTAAAACACACGTAACCGCGTCTACAAACAGACACTGCCAAGCAGCCCCGACCTGCTCCGTCGAGAGAGTGAAGACTGTTCACTCGTTTGTAGCTGCAGAAGCAATCATCCCAACACATGCAAACAAATCTGCATCAGGATCACACTGCAGCACCCAGGTACGGTGAAGATCAATAAACAACTGTAAAGCGCATTTCAGAAGAATGGACAGCCCGTAGGCCAGCTAAAAACAGCTTCCCTGACCGGGAATCGAACCCGGGCCGCGGCGGTGAGAGCGCCAAACCCTAACCACTAGGGCGACACAAAGCCACCCCTGTAGCTCTGCTGAAAATGGCCTCGCTGCCCGGGAATCGAACCCGGGCTGCAGCAGTCAGAAGACTATCACCGGTGCATCCAGCAATGTAACTTTTTTGTGTCCATTGCTCCCGATGCGATCTCTATAACATTGGGGAGACTTAGAGTCAAGTCACATCTCCGGGACTCTCCTGCGCGCCTTTATTGCAAAAAAGCGCGGAGTGGACCCGGAAGCTGGTGTAGCGCAAGCTAACCTTGGGTAGGTTTCTCTTCCTATAAATGCGCGCAGGAGAGTCCCGCAGATGTGACTTGACTCTCCTGTCTCCCCAATGTTATAGAGATCGCATCGGGAGCAATGGACACAAAAACTTACATTGATGGATACAAGAAAAAATTAAATTTAAACTGTAAAACACACGTAACCGCGTCTACAAACAGACACTACCAAGCAGCCCCGACCTGCTCCGTCGAGAGAGTGAAGACTGTTCACTCGTTTGTAGCTGCAGAAGCAATCATCCCAACACATGCAAACAAATCTGCATCAGGATGCGATTTGAACGAGCTACATCACACTGCAGCACCCAGGTACGGTGAAGATCAATAAACAACTGTAAAGCGCATTTCAGAAGAATGGACAGCCCGTAGGCCAGCTAAAAACAGCTTCCCTGACCGGGAATCGAACCCGGGCGGGGAGGTGAGAGCGCCAAATCCTAACCTCTAGACCACCAGGGAGACACAAAGCCGCCCTTGTAGCTCTGCTGAAAATGGCCTCGCTGCCCGGGAATCGAACCCGGGCTGAAGCAGTCAGAAGACAATCACCGGTGCATCCAGCAATGTAACTTTTTGGTGTCCATTGCTCCCGATGCGATCTCTATAACATTGGGGAGACTTAGAGTCAAGTCACATCTCCGGGACTCTCCTGCGCGCCTTTATTGCAAAAAAGCGCGGAGTGGACCCGGAAGCTGGTGTAGCGCAAGCTAACCTTGGGTAGGTTTCTCTTCCTATAAATGCGCGCAGGAGAGTCCCGCAGATGTGACTTGACTCTCCTGTCTCCCCAATGTTATAGAGATCGCATCGGGAGCAATGGACACAAAAACTTACATTGATGGATACAAGAAAAATTAAATTTAAATTGTAAAACACACGTAACCGCGTCTACAAACAGACACTGCCAAGCAGCCCCGACCTGCTCCGTCGAGAGAGTGAAGACTGTTCACTCGTTTGTAGCTGCAGAAGCAATCATCCCAACACATGCAAACAAATCTGCATCAGGATCACACTGCAGCACCCAGGTACGGTGAAGATCAATAAACAACTGTAAAGCGCATTTCAGAAGAATGGACAGCCCGTAGGCCAGCTAAAAACAGCTTCCCTGACCGGGAATCGAACCCGGGCCGCGGCGGTGAGAGCGCCAAACCCTAACCACTAGGGCGACACAAAGCCACCCCTGTAGCTCTGCTGAAAATGGCCTCGCTGCCCGGGAATCGAACCCGGGAATCGAACCCGGGCTGCAGCAGTCAGAAGACTATCACCGGTGCAGCCAGCAATGTAACTTTTTTGTGTCCATTGCTCCCGATGCGATCGCTATAACATTGGGGAGACTTAGAGTCAAGTCACATCTCCGGGACTCTCCTGCGCGCCTTTATTGCAAAAAAGCGCGGAGTGGACCCGGAAGCTGGTGTAGCGCAAGCTAACCTTGGGTAGGTTTCTCTTCCTATAAATGCGCGCAGGAGAGTCCCGCAGATGTGACTTGACTCTCCTGTCTCCCCAATGTTATAGAGATCGCATCGGGAGCAATGGACACAAAAACTTACATTGATGGATACAAGAAAAAATTAAATTTAAACTGTAAAACACACGTAACCGCGTCTACAAACAGACACTACCAAGCAGCCCCGACCTGCTCCGTCGAGAGAGTGAAGACTGTTCACTCGTTTGTAGCTGCAGAAGCAATCATCCCAACACATGCAAACAAATCTGCATCAGGATGCGATTTGAACGAGCTACATCACACTGCAGCACCCAGGTACGGTGAAGATCAATAAACAACTGTAAAGCGCATTTCAGAAGAATGGACAGCCCGTAGGCCAGCTAAAAACAGCTTCCCTGACCGGGAATCGAACCCGGGCCGGGGAGGTGAGAGCGCCAAATCCTAACCTCTAGACCACCAGGGAGACACAAAGCCGCCCTTGTAGCTCTGCTGAAAATGGCCTCGCTGCCGGGAATCGAACCCGGGCTGAAGCAGTCAGAAGACAATCACCGGTGCATCCAGCAATGTAACTTTTTGGTGTCCATTGCTCCCGATGCGATCTCTATAACATTGGGGAGACTTAGAGTCAAGTCACATCTCCGGGACTCTCCTGCGCGCCTTTATTGCAAAAAAGCGCGGAGTGGACCCGGAAGCTGGTGTAGCGCAAGCTAACCTTGGGTAGGTTTCTCTTCCTATAAATGCGCGCAGGAGAGTCCCGCAGATGTGACTTGACTCTCCTGTCTCCCCAATGTTATAGAGATCGCATCGGGAGCAATGGACACAAAAACTTACATTGATGGATACAAGAAAAATTAAATTTAAATTGTAAAACACACGTAACCGCGTCTACAAACAAACACTGCCAAGCAGCCCCGACCTGCTCCGTCGAGAGAGTGAAGACTGTTCACTCGTTTGTAGCTGCAGAAGCAATCATCCCAACACATGCAAACAAATCTGCATCAGGATCACACTGCAGCACCCAGGTACGGTGAAGATCAATAAACAACTGTAAAGCGCATTTCAGAAGAATGGACAGCCCGTAGGCCAGCTAAAAACAGCTTCCCTGACCGGGAATCGAACCCGGGCCGCGGCGGTGAGAGCGCCAAATCCTAACCACTAGGGCGACACAAAGCCACCCTTGTAGCTCTGCTGAAAATGGCCTCGCTGCCCGGGAATCGAACCCGGGCTGCAGCAGTCAGAAGACTATCACCGGTGCATCCAGCAATGTAACTTTTTTGTGTCCATTGCTCCCGATGCGATCTCTATAACATTGGGGAGACTTAGAGTCAAGTCACATCTCCGGGACTCTCCTGCGCGCCTTTATTGCAAAAAAGCGCGGAGTGGACCCGGAAGCTGGTGTAGCGCAAGCTAACCTTGGGTAGGTTTCTCTTCCTATAAATGCGCGCAGGAGAGTCCCGCAGATGTGACTTGACTCTCCTGTCTCCCCAATGTTATAGAGATCGCATCGGGAGCAATGGACACAAAAACTTACATTGATGGATACAAGAAAAAATTAAATTTAAACTGTAAAACACACGTAACCGCGTCTACAAACAGACACTACCAAGCAGCCCCGACCTGCTCCGTCGAGAGAGTGAAGACTGTTCACTCGTTTGTAGCTGCAGAAGCAATCATCCCAACACATGCAAACAAATCTGCATCAGGATGCGATTTGAACGAGCTACATCACACTGCAGCACCCAGGTACGGTGAAGATCAATAAACAACTGTAAAGCGCATTTCAGAAGAATGGACAGCCCGTAGGCCAGCTAAAAACAGCTTCCCTGACCGGGAATCGAACCCGGGCCGGGGAGGTGAGAGCGCCAAATCCTAACCTCTAGACCACCAGGGAGACACAAAGCCGCCCTTGTAGCTCTGCTGAAAATGGCCTCGCTGCCCGGGAATCGAACCCGGGCTGAAGCAGTCAGAAGACAATCACCGGTGCATCCAGCAATGTAACTTTTTTGTGTCCATTGCTCCCGATGCGATCTCTATAACATTGGGGAGACTTAGAGTCAAGTCACATCTCCGGGACTCTCCTGCGCGCCTTTATTGCAAAAAAGCGCGGAGTGGACCCGGAAGCTGGTGTAGCGCAAGCTAACCTTGGGTAGGTTTCTCTTCCTATAAATGCGCGCAGGAGAGTCCCGCAGATGTGACTTGACTCTCCTGTCTCCCCAATGTTATAGAGATCGCATCGGGAGCAATGGACACAAAAACTTACATTGATGGATACAAGAAAAATTAAATTTAAATTGTAAAACACACGTAACCGCGTCTACAAACAGACACTGCCAAGCAGCCCCGACCTGCTCCGTCGAGAGAGTGAAGACTGTTCACTCGTTTGTAGCTGCAGAAGCAATCATCCCAACACATGCAAACAAATCTGCATCAGGATCACACTGCAGCACCCAGGTACGGTGAAGATCAATAAACAACTGTAAAGCGCATTTCAGAAGAATGGACAGCCCGTAGGCCAGCTAAAAACAGCTTCCCTGACCGGGAATCGAACCCGGGCCGCGGCGGTGAGAGCGCCAAATCCTAACCACTAGGGCGACACAAAGCCACCCTTGTAGCTCTGCTGAAAATGGCCTCGCTGCCCGGGAATCGAACCCGGGCTGCAGCAGTCAGAAGACTATCACCGGTGCATCCAGCAATGTAACTTTTTTGTGTCCATTGCTCCCGATGCGATCTCTATAACATTGGGGAGACTTAGAGTCAAGTCACATCTCCGGGACTCTCCTGCGCGCCTTTATTGCAAAAAAGCGCGGAGTGGACCCGGAAGCTGGTGTAGCGCAAGCTAACCTTGGGTAGGTTTCTCTTCCTATAAATGCGCGCAGGAGAGTCCCGCAGATGTGACTTGACTCTCCTGTCTCCCCAATGTTATAGAGATCGCATCGGGAGCAATGGACACAAAAACTTACATTGATGGATACAAGAAAAAATTAAATTTAAACTGTAAAACACACGTAACCGCGTCTACAAACAGACACTACCAAGCAGCCCCGACCTGCTCCGTCGAGAGAGTGAAGACTGTTCACTCGTTTGTAGCTGCAGAAGCAATCATCCCAACACATGCAAACAAATCTGCATCAGGATGCGATTTGAACGAGCTACATCACACTGCAGCACCCAGGTACGGTGAAGATCAATAAACAACTGTAAAGCGCATTTCAGAAGAATGGACAGCCCGTAGGCCAGCTAAAAACATCTTCCCTGACCGGGAATCGAACCCGGGCCGGGGAGGTGAGAGCGCCAAATCCTAACCTCTAGACCACCAGGGAGACACAAAGCCGCCCTTGTAGCTCTGCTGAAAATGGCCTCGCTGCCCGGGAATCGAACCCGGGCTGAAGCAGTCAGAAGACAATCACCGGTGCATCCAGCAATGTAACTTTTTGGTGTCCATTGCTCCCGATGCGATCTCTATAACATTGGGGAGACTTAGAGTCAAGTCACATCTCCGGGACTCTCCTGCGCGCCTTTATTGCAAAAAAGCGCGGAGTGGACCCGGAAGCTGGTGTAGCGCAAGCTAACCTTGGGTAGGTTTCTCTTCCTATAAATGCGCGCAGGAGAGTCCCGCAGATGTGACTTGACTCTAAGTCTCCCCAATGTTATAGAGATCGCATCGGGAGCAATGGACACAAAAAAGTTGCATTGCTGGATGCACCGGTGAAAGTCTTCTTACTGCTGCAGCCCGGGTTCGATTCCCGGGCAGCGTGGCCATTTTCAGCAGAGCTACAAGGGCGGCTTTATGTCTCCCTGGTGGTCTAGTGGTTAGGATTTGGCGCTTTCACCGCCGCGGCCCGGGTTCTATTCCCGGTCAGGGAAGCTGTTTTTAGCTGGCCTACGGGCTGTCCATTCTTCTGAAATGCGCTTTACCGGTTAGTCGGGATAGTGCAGTTTGGTGGAGCTGTGATCTTAATGAATGACGAAGTAGGCTTGCCCAAATGGTCTACTCCTGCTTCTGTTAATTTGAATCTGTAGCACTGTATTTCCAGCGGCGGGAGTTTTCCCACGGCACAAAGGTGGTTTCCTAAAATAAATTTAAACCCCTTGCTTTGCTTGAACTCAAACTGCATTGACTTGGAGGAGAGTGGGATTTGCAAAGTGTCCTCCCCTCCACACGTGCCTCAACTGCAGGGCAGCTGTCCGGCCCGCCTCCATTATTGACGTCACAATGCGGATGCAGCCCTGTCAGTTTCAGAGTGAAACTTCCTCTCGCTGGGCAATATCTGGGAGCAAAGCAATGTCACACCCTTTCCATATACCATCCTCCAGCAGCGAGGGGGGAGGGGAGGTACGGGTGGGTGAAACACTATTCATTTGTAGCAACTGGAGTGAACCCAGGGAGGGGGCAGACACTCCAAAGGTGCTCAAATACTTTCCATCTCTCTTAAAGCTATTTTCCTCGTGTATTCCCTCAGTTTGGCACGTATACAGTTTGCACCCTCGAAAAGGATTGCTTCTTTACTCATGTTCACAACTAAAAAGTTAGATTCCCAAGGAACTGGGCAGCATTTAAGGGATTGGCATATTATTAAAAAAAATGTAGAGCACCGACTGCATGTGGCTCGCTCGTCTAGCGGTGTGATTCTCATTTCGGGCCTCTTGATGCGTGGTCGTGTGCCAGATCCCGCGTTCAAATACTGGACGAGTCCTAGCTTCTTACATTATCTTGTGCGAAAACGGATAATCAATTTTCTCAAAAAGCAGCTTCGTTAAACGAGATCCGACTTCCTGACTCAGGGATTGGGCAGAACTACCATTACAATGAACGTGGCAATGGCAGCACTTATTCAAAGCGAAAACAAGTTTTAGTTCACACAGAGGATGGTGGGCGTTTGGAACGCGTTGTCAGCAGAGTGGTAGAGGCAGGCACGGTAGATTCATTCAAGATGCGTCTGGATAAATGCATGAGTGGGTGGGGAGTAGAGGGATACAATACTTAGGAATTGAACAACTGGTTTAGACAGTACATTTGGATCGGCTCAGGCTTGAAGGGCCTGCTCCTGGGCTGTAAATTTTCTTTGTTCTTTATTCTATATGGTGTATATCTGATATTGTTGGCTGTTGTAAAAGTTTGTTTGAAATTATTATTCACCTTCTAATGTAATAATGGAGTTACGTCCTTTTTTGTAATTATTTTTTATTTAATAGGCCAGCAGGAAGTCATTCAGCAATTTTACTGCCTTTCTTTTCTCAAGCAGTCTTAACATTTCATTTTCATATCCTTGATTCAGCTCCATTTCCAGCATCTTTGGAAATGGAGTTTATTCCATGTTATTGTCACTGAAATGAAGTTTTCCTCCATACATACCGAAGCCTATCTGGCTGCATGAGAGTTTTCAGGTTTCTGTGGCCTGGATAATATGTGATCAGCAGGCATCTGGCAATCTACAGGAATTGCCACCTATGTTATGTTCATTTAACTGTACTGACAGTGATCACTTATTTTGTGATTTTTCTTTGCAGGAAGACGTGCAGAAAGAAATCTGAAAGCAAATGATACATCAACTTCTGACAGAGCCACTTGATTCATTGGGCCTTGAATATCAGCAGCCATTCAAATCAAGAAGACATGTTTGCGTGAAAGATTTTGGACACTGGTGTGGCAGGAAGAATACTGAGACACCCGAGTGAGGGAGATTCAGTGCGCTGACTGTGAAAAGTGCTTCAAACCATTTACTCAGCTTAGGGGAATCAAACTCTCACCCCTCACGGTGGGGATAGACTGGTAATTTCAAACCCAGAGTAACACAAGGAAAGCTCCTTCAATGGGGAAACCGTGGAAATGTGGGGACCGTGGGAAAGGATTCCCTTCCCCATCCGTGCTGAAAACCCACAGACTCATTCACACAGGGGAGAGGCCATTCACCTGCTCAGTGTGCAGGAAGGGCTTCAGTCGGATCAGCCATCTGCAGGCGCACGAGTGAGTCCACAAGGGAGAGAAGCCATTCACGTGCCCCATGTGCGGGAGAGGGGTCACTCAGACAGCTGCACTGCTGACCCACCAGCGGCTCCACACCGGAGAGAGGCCATTCACCTGCTGTAAGTGCCGGAAAGGATTCACCTGCTCCTCCCACCTGCGGAGGCACCAGTGAGTTCACGCGCCATCGCAGGGGGATTGAACGATCGATGGCCGAGTGCCAAGTGCTTATGCACGAAACGCGATTCTCCTGCCCCTTGGATGCTGCCTGACCTGCTGAGCTTTTCCAACACCACGCTCTCGACTCTGATCTCCAGCATCTGCAGTTTTCACTTTCTCCTCGAGGGCAAGGTTGGACTTGTCTTTTATTCACTCATTCACTCCTTACAGCCTCTCCTTTGTTGTGGCCTAACTGCACATACATCAATGCAAGTTTCAGAAATGTTTTTGCAGCTTTTGTTTTGGAAAAAATAACATTCTTGCCGACTTTAATGACGTTTCTGAATATACAGTTTTAGTTATTCTCAATTTTAAATATCAACTATTTCCCACATGCCGTGTTTCCCAGGTAAAGTCATCACCATCCATTCTCTATCTCCCCTGAGAAAGACTTCATACAACGATCAAAGAGGGCTGAGGCACGAGAAAGGACGATTGTGGGGGGGGGCGGGGGATAAGGGGGTCGCTGGTGATGGTGGAGAAAGGAGGGAAATGGACAGGGGAATAGACTGTGGTTCAGAGGGTTGGGGGAGAATAGAGGTGCAGTGTGAGGAGAGAGAATGGGCAGGGGGCAGTGAATGGGGAGAAAATGGACAGGGGGCAGAATGTGAAGAGAGAGACGGCACAAATGCCACCTTCTCCAGGCCTGGTGTCAATGTCCAACGAACTGGAACCCACTCCTCCCACATTTCTCAATATACACGTGGCTAAGGCAATGGTACCATATCATCATTCCAGGCCATTCACACCGACCTTCCCAACAGCATCCCACTTAGATTCACTCGATTACGCTACAGCCCTGCAGTTCCCCATGGCTATTTCCTGATGAAGGGTTTTGCCGAAACGTCAATTCTCCTGGTCCTCAGATGCTGCCTGACCGGCTGTGCTTTTCCAGCTCCACACTCTCGACTCTAATCTCCAGCATCTGCAGTCCTCACTTTCGCCCAGTAAGGGGTGAATGTTCTATTCCTAGTCTTTTAGATCTTTCAAAATCTTTCTCCCACACCCTAAGCCTTTACCCTCTAGTTTTGGAATCCCTCTACCCTGGAGAAAGGACAGAAACGTTGAGCAGCCAGACAAAATGCAAAAGAAATAAAATGTCGAGGCACAGGGAAAAAAATCGGCAAAATAAAATAGCGTCGGCATTTGTCTCCCGTATTCGCATTTGGACGCTTAATATTTGTTGTGATCGGGAGGTGCCCGTGTTGGACTAAGGTGTACGTGCTCAACGTTGGACTGCTGTGCTGTATCAGAGTTGAATATTGTGGCGCTGGAAAACCACAGTAGGTCAGGCAGCAACTGAGGAGGAGGAGAGTTGACGTTTCGGGCACGAGACCTTCATCAGGAATGATGTGTGGATCGACAAAGGGGCCTCAGTGTCCTTCTACACCAGTCACTGCCAGTTGTCAGAAAGTGCAGCAAGCAATGAACAAAGCAAGTGGTATATCAGCGAGAGGAATTGAGTTCAGAAGTGGGATGTCTTCCTACAGTTAGGTCGGTTATTGAATTTATTCAAGGCTGAGTTCATGTGACTTTGAAGAACGAAGAAGTTATGGGAGGAGGCAAGAAAATGGTTTTAAGACCAGTACAGAACAGTTACAGAGTCATACAGCACAGAAACAGACCATTCAATCGAACACGTCCATGCTGATGGTGTTCTAAAACTAACCTGGTCCCACCTGCCAATGACTGGCCCATATCCCTCCGAACTTTCCCTATTCATGTACTTATCCAAATGCCTTTTAAACATTGTAACTGCACCAGCATCCAGCAACTCCTCTGGACGTTGATTCCTCACACAATCTACTCTTTATCTTTTAGAAAAAAGGTGCCCCTCATGTCTTTTTAAAATATTTCTTTCTTCACCTTCAAAATGTGCTCCCTAATCTTGAAACATCCACACTAGGGAAAGAATACTTGCCGTTCACCTCATTTATACCTCTCATGATTTTATAATCCTCTCTAAGGTCACCTCTCAATCTCTGATGCTCCAGTGAAAAAAGTCTCAGCCTATCCATCTAGATGCAGGTATGTTTATATCCAGTTATGAACTGTTCAATGCTGGTGCCAGCTGGAAATATAAATGACCTATTCCTGCTTCCAATTCTCTCACTGTGTCCAGGACAGCAGGAGACCATACAACATAGGTGCAGAAATTAAGCCATTTAGTCCATCAGATCTGCTCCACCATTCAATCACTGCTTATATGTTTCTCAACCCCATTTTGAAATATGGATTTTGGAAAGGCAGACCAGGGCAGGATCTACACTTTTAATGGGGAGTGTTGTTGAATAAACATACCTTGGAGTGCTGGTTCATAGTGGAGTCGCAGGTAGACAGGATAGCAAAAAAGGTATTTGGTATATTTGCTTTTATAGGTCAGTGCATTTCAATATAGATGTTGGGAGGTCATGTTGCGACTGTAAAGGACATTGATTAGGCCACTTTTGGAATACTGCATTCGGTTCTGGTTTCGCTGCTACAGGAAATGTGTTACAAACTTTTGCAAGGATTTGGAAAAGATTTACAAGGCTATTGCCAAAGTTGGAGGGTTTGATCTATCTGGAGAGGCTGAATCGGCTTGGTTGTTTTCTCTGGATCATTGGGTGCTGAGAGGTTACTTTATAGAAGCTCATAAGGAGCATGGATAGGGTGAATAGCCAAAATCTTTTCCCCAGAGTAGGGGTTTCCAAAACTAGAGGGTATAGGTCTGAGGTGAGAGGGGAAATATTTAAAAGGAACTTTACAGGCACCTTCCTAACGCAGAGGGTGTTGTGTAGGCTGGTATAATTAAAGCATTTTAAAAGGCATCTGGTAATAGGGAGAATTGAGAGGGATATGGGTTATGTGCTGACAAATGAGACTATGGTAATTTGGGATATCTGGTCAGCACGGACAATTTGGACTGAAGGAAAGCAGAAGTGTCATTGTGAAGACTGGACTTTCAGAGCAGCTTTCAAGGATGTTTCATCCTTACTGGGAGCAGAAGCTACAATGAAATCTTTCATTTGTGAGACAGCAACTGAGTGAGTGAGGACATTCAGAATATTGGTGGAAAGTGGGAATTTGTTTTAATGTGGAGTTGAAGTGATTGAAGTAAAGTGTGCTGACAGGGAACCTAGTGAAGGGTTAGGTGAGTTTTTGTTTTAAACTGCTCATTTCTTTCAGCCTCCAACATTGTATTTCCAATGCTGTCCATCAGTGGGAGCGGTGAATCAGTAACTGGTAGCGTTAGAAGCCTTACGATTTTCAGTACTGCAGGTATTGCATTGTCTCATCAGCTTTGTAAAGGTTACTGGCAGCAGCGGGAGGTATGGGCTGTATTCACTAGAAATGATTAAGCAGTTAGATAACACACGTACAAGAGGGCAGGGTGGGACTTGTCTTTCGATTTGCAGGAGGTGGGAGTTTCTGTTGCTGCAGTCCATGGCAAACACAACTGCGGTAAATCATAGAATCACTACAGCGTGGAAGCAGGCCATTCATCCCATCAAGTCCACACTGACCCATCCAACGAGCCACCCAGACCCACGCTATTTAGTCGTTTCTGCCGGTGAGTGAGACTAGGTCACAAGATTAGGGAGTAGGTTTAAGACAGAGGAGAAGGAACTGCTTTTCCCGGAGAGTGGTGAATCTATGGTAATCTCTGCCCAAGGAAGCAGTAGAAGCAGCCATATCCAAGACATAGTTCGATGGGATTTTGTACGGTAGGTGAATTTAGGATAGTCAGAATAATGCAGGTAAGAGGAGCTGAGACGATGGATAGATGAGCCATGCTCTTAATGAATGGTGGAGTAGCTCGAAAAACGAAATCGCCTACTCCTGCTTCTATTACTGCGAATGTATAAACATGCATTTTCATGGCCAATCCGAATCAAGGCAGATGAGCAATGTAGTGATGTGGAAACTGAACATCAGAGAATGATAGAAAGGGACTCGGAAAGTAAATGTCCCAGTCCAAAGATGTGCAGGTCAGGTCAAATGACCATGCTAAATTGTCCATAGTGTTAGGTGCATTAATCAGAAAGAAATGGGTCTGGGTGGGCTGCTCTTCAGGGTGTCAGTGTAGACTTGTTGGGCCGAAGGGCCTGTTTCCACACTGTAGGGAATCTAATCTAATCAATCAAAACTGGATTCTACAGAACACAAAAACTGAAACTGAAGACTGTCTGGCTGAATGTGTGCTGCAATGTAACAAAACTGAATGAATTGATTGCACACATTGAAGAGAATAATTAAGATCTGAGACTCCTTACAGGGACATGGCTTCAGGATGACAAGGATTGGATCTGAATATTGAGGGGGCACGTGGCATTCAAGTTGAAAAGGAAGCGAGGTAAAGATAGAGGGTTGGCACTGCTAATCAAAGCACTAATAACATGGTACTCTCGTGTCAGCTCGGATTTCAGGTCCTGATTTCTCTGTCCTCTTCTCCCTGTTGCCACAGAGTAAGATGTTGTCTGTTCTCGGCTCAGCTGGCTTTCTACTGAAACAATGAGCCCCTTTTACACCTTCCAGAGCAATAAATCATTCAGTCGAACAAGGACCAATCCAAATATTCTCAGTTTGATAACCATCCAGAATGAGAGAGTCATCTGAGCAGGGAATAAAACAAGAAAAATGAAACAAAATTAAACATAATTGCACATTTGGTGCTTAAAGTGTGTTAATTAGATAGTAGAACAGAATTAGGGGTCTCCCAGGATTCTTATCATCCCCTACTTGAGGAATTCTCTCTCCCTAACAATATTTATATCAACAGAAATAAAACATTTGTTATGAAATAGACATAGAGATATACAGCACGGAAATAGACTTTTTGATCCAACACATCCATGCTGACAAGATGTCCTATATAAATCTAGTATCCCATTTGCCAGCATTTGGCCCATATCCCACCAAACCTTTCCTATTCACACACTCATCCAGATGCCTTTTAAATGTTGTAATTGTACCAGCCTCTACCACTTTCTCTAGCCTATTTACCCTATCCATGCTCCTCATGATTTTATAAATGTCCATAAGATCACCCCTCAGCCTCCGACCCTCCAGGGAAGCAGCCCCATCCTATTCAGACTCTCCTTCTACCACAAACCCTCCAACTCTGGCGACATCCTTATCAAGCTTTTTTGCACACTTTCAAGTTTCACAACATCATTCCTATCCTATCGTAGGGAGACCAGAATCGAATGCAATAATCCAAAAGTAGCCGAACCAATGTCCTGCACTGGGGCACTGACTAATAAACGCAGGCATATCAAACACCTTCTTCACTATCCTGTCTATGTGTGACTCCCCTTTCAAGGAACTATGAACTTACCATCGAGCCATACAGCATGATCATGGACCTTTGGTCCAACCAGTCCATGCCAAACATAATCCCAAACTAAATCAGTCTCTCCTGCCTGCTGTTGGCCTGTATCCCTCCAAACCTTTCCTAGTCATGTCCTAAAACAAATGTATTTTTATTGTACCCGCATCCACCGCTTCCTGAGGAAGTTCATTGCACACATCAATCACCATCTGTGTAAAATTAGTATTTGAATGGCAAGGACGAAATGGTTTATGAAAATAAACAGCTTCTACCAAACCCACTACAGCATGTATGGTAGGAACTCTGGAGTCTTTCAAATCGGTATTTCCACGGAGTGGAGGTGGGGGAGTAAAGTTGGATTCACAGAGGTGGGCCTCTTCTGAGAGTGTAAAACTAAAATTAAACCCCGTGCTTTGCTAGAACTCAAACCGCATTGACGTGGAGGAGAGCGAAAGGAGTTTGCAAAGTGTCCTCCCCTCCCCATGTGCTTCAGCTGCAGGGCAGCGCAGGCGCAGTGCGTCCCCCCACCCCATTGTGGACGTCACAACGTGGAGGCAGCCCTGTTAATTTCAGAGTGAAACTCCCTCCCTCTGGGTAACATCTGGGAGTAAAGCAATGTCACCCCCTTTCCATTCCTCATCCTGGGAGGGGAAGAGAGAGAGGCATGGGGGGAGTGTAGGGTGAGGTGGAGACTGTTCACTTGTAGCAACTGGAGTGACTCCATGGAGGGAGCTGGCTCTCCAAATGTGCTCAGATGCTCTCTGTCCCTCTCAAAGGTATTTTCCTTGTGTATTCCCTCAGTTTGGCACGTACACAGTTTGCACCTTGGAAAAGGTTTGCTTCTTACCTCGTCTTCAGAATTATAAGGGTAGTTTCTCATGGAAGTATTTAAGAGATTGGCACATTGATTTCAAATGTTGATATATGTTGCTTCATATGGTGTATATCTGATATTGTTGGCTGTTATAAAAAACTTTGTGGCTATGATTTTACACCTTCTAATGCAGTAATAGAGTTACATTCTATACTTGTCTTTTTTTTATTTACTAGGACAGCAGGAAGTCATTCAGTAACTTCACTGGCTTTCTTTTCCCAAGCAGCCTTGGCATTTCATTATCATATTCTTGATTCAGCTCCATTTCCAGCACCTTTGTCGACAGCTTGTTCCAGGTTATTGCGATCTAAATTAAGTTTTCCTCCATACACACTTAAGACTATCTTGTTGCATGAGGGTTTTTTGTGTCCTGCATAATATATGGTCAGCACTCATCTAGCAATCTACAGGAATTTCCACCAATGTTACGTTCATTTAACAGTACTGACAGTGATCACTCAACTTGTGATTTTTTTTGCAGGAAGACATGCAGAAAGAAATCTGAAAACAAATGATACATCATCTTCTGACAGCGCCACTTGAGTCAATGGGGGTTGAATATCAGCAGCCATTCAATTCGAGAAGAAATGTTTGTTTTTGTCTGTGTGAGAGATTTTGAACACTGGTATGGCAGGAATAATACCGAGACACCCGAGTGAGGGAGATTCAGTACGCTGTCTGTGAAAAATGCGTCAAACAATTTACTCAGCTTGGGGGATCAAAATCTCACCCCTCACAGTGGGGAGAGACTATGCATCCATTCTGTTTTTAATTTCAAACCCAGTGCGACACAAAGAATGCTCCCCTCATGGGGAAACCATGGAAATGTGGGGACTGTGGGAAAGGGTTCCCTTCCCCATTGAGGCTAGACACCCACAGATGCGTTCTCACTGGGGAGACACCATTCTCCTGCTCGGTATGTGGGAAGGGATTCAGTTGGCTGTGCAGCCTGCAGACACAACAGCGAGTTCACACCAGGGAGGGGCCGTTCATCTGCCGCCATTGTGGGAAATGATTCATTCAGTCGTCCCACCAGCAGACACACCAGCAGGTTCACATCGGAGTGGCGCCATTCACCTGCCCTAAGTGCGAGAAGAGCTTCAGTCATGTGGGCAACCTGTGGAGACACCAGCTGATCCACACCAGGGAGAGGCCGTTCACATGCTCTGTGTGCAGGAAGGGGTTCACTCAGACATCTGCACTGTAATCTACCAAAGGGTCCATATCATGGAGAGGGCGTTCATCCGCTGTCAGTGTGGAAAGGGCTTCACCCGCTCCTCCCACCAGCGAGTTTTGGAATTTTTTGAGGAGGTAACTGAAGATGGACAAGGGAGATCCAGTGGATGTAGAGTACCTGGACTTCCAGAAAGCATTTGATAAAGTCCCACATAGGAGGTTAGTGAGCAAAATTAGGGCGCATGGTACTGGGAGCAAAGTACTGACTTGGATTGAAAATTGGTTGGCTGACAGGAAACAAAGAGTAGTGATAAACGGTTTCCTTTCAGAATGGCAGGCGGTGACCAGTGGGGTACTGCAGGGATCAGTGCTGGGCCAGCAGCTTTTTACAATATATATTAATGATAGGGTGGCAGGCTTTGGTTCATTAATATGTAAATCCCAGAACTTGTTTGAAGCACATTCTCGTCACAACGTAAGGTCTGTATCCCAATCTTAAGTGAGACTGGTTCGATTTCCAAAGTAGGAATTTATAAAATCTCACATAGATTGACTGCCTGTAGATTGTATTTGGCTCAAAAAGTGGACAATGTATCTGCAAATACAAAATCACACCAAAGCCTTATATGTAAGTGTACATGCATGAGCGTGCGTGTGATTGTGTGCGTGCTTGATAAAGTGTGTGAGTGATAGAGTATCAGCCTGTGAGAGGGTGCATATGTGTGTGTCTGAGAGAGGGATCTGTGTGACTGTGAGAATGTGTGCTTTGTGTGGGTGTGAGAGAGCGTGGCAGTGAAGTGGGGTTACCTGTCATGTGACAAGAATCCAAGGTCCTGGTTGATGCCATCCTCATGTGTGGCCTCTGCTGCGCCACTAAAACTGAATAAGCAATTACATAGCACACATAGAGGGCAGGGTGGGACTTGTCTTTCGATTTGCAGAAGGTGGGAGGTTCTGGGTGCTGGAAACTAGGGAAAACACATGCTGGAGGACCTTCAGCACAGAGACATGCAGCTGGAAGCCAGGCTGCAAACACGTTGGGGGAATCATCAAACCCCCTACACTGTGGAAACAGGTCCTTTGGCCCAACAATCCATACTTACCCCCCCTTACAGCATCCCACCCAATAACCTCCACAGCTAATCCCTCAATTTAGAACATCCAATCCACTCTAAGCTGCACACCTTGGGAGGAAACCAGAGCACCCAGAGATTGGGAGAGGGGGGTAGGAAAGTGCAAACTCCACACAGACAATCACCCTGAGGGTGGAATCGAACTCAAGGCCCTGGCACTGCGAGGCAGCGGTGCTAACCACTAAATTGCTGCCGCGCCGCTGGCAGTCTTGGACTGAAGGAATCGATTGGCTTCATGCCAGTCCTCGTGACACTCCAGGTAAAAAATGAGGTCTGCAGATGCTGTCGAATTTCCTATTCCTTGGATGCTGCCTAACCTGCTGTGCTTTAACCAGCAACACATTTTCAGCTGGTGACACTCCAGCCCATTTGGGGAATTGAATTTGCTTCCACAGAGTTTCCACGGTGCAGGGGTCATTGCATCTCAGCAGCTTCAACGATCCAAAGAAGGGCTCGTCTACAGTGAGAGCACTAGTCCACATTTCGCTACAGAGTTAAAGTTCTGGGCACAATCAGAACACTCCCACGCAGGCTGCGTGTAATCACGGGGCTTCTCAAGTCACGTTGATGTTTGAAATAATTTCCCCTCCTGGATTCAAGTCACATCTGCGGGACTCTCCTGCGCGCATTTATAGGAAGAGAAACCTACCCAGGTTAGCTTGCGCTACACCAGCTTCCGGGTCCACTCCGCGCTTTTTTGCAATAAAGGCGCGCAGGAGAGTCCCGGAGATGTGACTTGACTCTAAGTCTCCCCAATGTTATAGAGATCGCATCGGGAGCAATGGACACAAAAAAGTTACATTGCTGGATGCACCGGTGATAGTCTTCTGACTGCTGCAGCCCGGGTTCGATTCCCGGGCAGCGAGGCCATTTTCAGCAGAGCTACAAGGGCGGCTTGGTGTCGGTCTAGTGGTTAGGATTTGGCGCTCTCACCGCCGCGGCCCGGGTTCTATTCCCGGTCAGGGAAGCTGTTTTTAGCTGGCCTACGGGCTGTCCATTCTTCTGAAATGCGCTTTACCGGTTAGTCGGGATAGTGCAGTTTGGTGGAGCTGTGATCTTAATGAATGACGAAGTAGGCTTGCCCAAATGGTCTACTCCTGCTTCTGTTAATTTGAATCTGTAGCACTGTATTTCCAGCGGCGGGAGTTTTCCCACGGCACAAAGGTGGTTTCCTAAAATAAATTTAAACCCCTTGCTTTGCTTGAACTCAAACTGCATTGACTTGGAGGAGAGTGGGATTTGCAAAGTGCCCTCCCCTCCACACGTGCCTCAACTGCAGGACAGCTGTCCGGCCCGCCTCCATTATTGACGTCACAATGCGGATGCAGCCCTGTCAGTTTCAGAGTGAAACTTCCTCCCTCTGGGCAATATCTGGGAGCAAAGCAATGTCACACCCTTTCCATATACCATCCTCCAGCAGCGAGGGGGGAGGGGAGGTACGGGTGGGTGAAACACTATTCATTTGTAGCAACTGGAGTGAACCCAGGGAGGGAGCAGACACTCCAAAGGTGCTCAAATACTTTCCATCTCTCTTAAAGCTATTTTCCTCGTGTATTCCCTCAGTTTGGCACGTATACAGTTTGCACCCTCGAAAAGGATTGCTCCTTTACTCATGTTCACCACTAAAAAGTTAGATTCCCAAGGAACTGGGCAGCATTTAAGGGATTGGCATATTATTAAAAAAAATGTAGAGCACCGACTGCATGTGGCTCGTTGGGCTGGCGGTGTGATTCTCGCTTCGGGCCTCCTGATGCGTGGTCGTGTGAGAGATCCCGCGTTCAAATACTGGACGAGTCCTAGCTTCTTACATTATCTTGTGCGAAAACGGATAATCAATTTTCTCAAAAAGCAGCTTCGTTAAACGAGATCCGACTTCCTGACTCAGGGATTGGGCAGAACTACCATTACAATGAACGCGGCAATGGCAGCACTTATTCAAAGCGAAAACAAGTTTTAGTTCACACAGAGGATGGTGGGCGTTTGGAACGCGTTGTCAGCAGAGTGGTAGAGGCAGGCACGGTAGATTCATTCAAGATGCGTCTGGATAAATGCATGAGTGGGTGGGGAGTAGAGGGATACAATACTTAGGAATTGAACAACTGGTTTAGACAGTACATTTGGATCGGCTCAGGCTTGAAGGGCCTGTTCCTGGGCTGTAAATTTTCTTTGTTCTTTATTCCATATGGTGTATATCTGATATTGTTGGTTGTTGTAAAAGTTTGTTTGAAATTATTATTCACCTTCTAATGTAATAATGGAGTTACGTCCTTTTTTGTAATTATTTTTTATTTAATAGGCCAGCAGGAAGTCATTCAGCAATTTTACTGCCTTTCTTTTCTCAAGCAGTCTTAACATTTCATTTTCATATCCTTGATTCAGCTCCATTTCCAGCATCTTTGGAAATGGAGTTTATTCCATGTTATTGTCACTGAAATGAAGTTTTCCTCCATACATACCGAAGCCTATCTGGCTGCATGAGAGTTTTCAGGTTTCTGTGGCCTGGATAATATGTGATCAGCAGGCATCTGGCAATCTACAGGAATTGCCACCTATGTTATGTTCATTTAACTGTACTGACAGTGATCACTTATTTTGTGATTTTTCTTTGCAGGAAGACGTGCAGAAAGAAATCTGAAAGCAAATGATACATCAACTTCTGACAGAGCCACTTGATTCATTGGGCCTTGAATATCAGCAGCCATTCCAATCAAGAAGACATGTTTGCTTGAAAGAGTTTGGACACTGGTGTGGCAGGAAGAATACTGAGACACCCGAGTGAGGGAGATTCAGTGCGCTGACTGTGAAAAGTGCTTCAAACCATTTACTCAGCTTAGGGGAATCAAATTCTCACCCCTCACGGTGGGGATAGACTGGTAATTTCAAACCCAGAGTAACACAAGGAAAGCTCCTTCAATGGGGAAACCGTGGAGATGTGGGGACCGTGGGAAAGGATTCCCTTCCCCATCCGTGCTAAAAACCCACAGACTCATTCACACAGGGGAGAGGCCATTCACCTGCTCAGTGTGCAGGAAGGGCTTCAGTCGGATCAGCCATCTGCAGGCGCACGAGTGAGTCCACAAGGGAGAGAAGCCATTCACGTGCCCCATGTGCGGGAGAGGGGTCACTCAGACAGCTGCACTGCTGTCCCACCAGCGGGTCCACACCGGAGAGAGGCCATTCACCTGCTGTAAGTGCCGGAAAGGATTCACCTGCTCCTCCCACCTGCGGAGGCACCAGTGAGTTCACGCGCCATCGCAGGGGGATTGAACGAACGATGGCCGAGTGCCAAGGGCTTATGCACGAAACGCGATTCTCCTGCCCCTTGGATGCTGCCTGACCTGCTGAGCTTTTCCAACACCACGCTCTCGACTCTGATCTCCAGCATCTGCAGTTTTCACTTTCTCCTCGAGGGCAATGTTGGACTTGTCTTTTATTCACTCATTCACTCCTTACAGCCTCTCCTTTGTTGTGGCCTAACTGCACATACATCAATGCAAGTTTCAGAAAGATTTTTGCAGCTTTTTTTGAAAAAACAACATTCTTCCCGACTTTAATGACGTTTCTGAATATACAGTTTTAGTTATTCTCAATTTTAAATATCAACTATTTCCCACATGCCGTGTTTCCCAGGTAAAGTCATCACCATCCATTCTCTCTCTCCCCTGAGAAAGACTTCCTACAGCGATCAAAGAGGGCTGAGGCACGAGAAAGGACGGTTGTGGGGGGGCGGGGGATGAGGGGGTCGCTGGTGATGGTGGAGAAAGGAGGGAAATGGACAGGGGAATAGACTGTGGTTCAGAGGGTTGGGGGAGAATAGAGGGTGCAGTGTGAGGAGAGAGAATGGGCAGGGGGCAGTGAATGGGGAGAAAATGGACAGGGGGCAGAATATGAAGAGAGAGACGGCACAAATGCCACCTTCTCCAGGCCTGGTGTCAATGTCCAACGAACTGGAACCCACTCCTCCCACATTTCTCAATATACACGTGGCTAAGGCAATGGTACCATATCATCCCTCCAGGCCATTCACACCGACCTTCCCAACAGCATCCCACTTCGACTCACTCGATCACGCTACAGCCCTGCAGTTCCCCATGGCTATTTCCTGATGAAGGGTTTTGCCCGAAACGTCAATTCTCCTGGTCCTCAGATGCTGCCTGACCGGCTGTGCTTTTCCAGCTCCACACTCTCGACTCTAATCTCCAGCATCTGCAGTCCTCACTTTCGCCCAGTAAGGGGTGAATGTTCTATTCCTAGTCTTTTAGATCTTTCAAAATCTTTCTCCCACACCCTAAGCCTTTACCCTCTAGTTTTGGAATACCTCGACCCTGGAGAAAGGACAGAAACGTTGAGAAGCCAGACAAAATGCAAAAGA
Source organism: Hemiscyllium ocellatum (assembly GCF_020745735.1). Classification (NCBI taxonomy): domain Eukaryota; kingdom Metazoa; phylum Chordata; class Chondrichthyes; order Orectolobiformes; family Hemiscylliidae; genus Hemiscyllium; species Hemiscyllium ocellatum. Next base: position 382,542 of record NW_026867486.1, on the reverse strand, counting down.
AATAAAATGTCGAGGCACAGGGAAAAAAATCGGCAAAATAAAATAGCGTCGGCATTTGTCTCCCGTATTCGCATTTGGACGCTTAATATTTGTTGTGATCGGGAGGTGCCCGTGTTGGACTAAGGTGTACGTGCTCAACGTTGGACTGCTGTGCTGTATCAGAGTTGAATATTGTGGCGCTGGAAAACCACAGCAGGTCAGCCAGCAACTGAGGAGGAGGAGGGTTGACGTTTCGGGCACAAGACCTTCATCAGGAATGATGTGTGGATCGACAAAGGGGCCTCAGTGTCCTTCTACACCAGTCACTGCCAGTTGTCAGAAAGTGCAGCAAGCAATGAACAAAGCAAGTGGTATATCAGCGAGAGGAATTGAGTTCAGAAGTGAGGATGTCTTCCTACAGTTAGGTCGGTTATTGAATTTATTCAAGGCTGAGTTCATGTGACTTTGAAGAACGAAGAAGTTATGGGAGGAGGCAAGAAAATGGTTTTAAGACCAGTACAGAGCAGTTACAGAGTCATACAGCACAGAAACAGACCATTCAGTCGAACACGTCATGCTGATGGTGTTCTGAAACTAACCTGGTCCCACCTGCCAATGATTGGCCCATATCCCTCCGAACTTTCCCTATTCATGTACTTATCCAAATGCCTTTTAAACTTTGTAACTGCACCTGCATCCAGCAACTCCTCTGGACATTGATTCCTCACACAATCTACTCTTTATCTTTTAGAAAAAAGGTGCCCCTCATGTCTTTTTAAAATATTTCTTTCTTCACCTTCAAAATGTGCTCCCTAATCTTGAAACACCCACACTAGGGAAAGAATACTTGCCGTTCACCTCATTTATACCTCTCATGATTTTATAATCCTCTCTAAGGTCACCTCTCAATCTCTGATGCTCCAGTGAAAAAAGTCTCAGCCTATCCATCTAGATGCAGGTATGTTTATATCCAGTTATGAACTGTTCAATGCTGGTGCCAGCTGGAAATATAAATGACCTATTCCTGCTTCCAATTCTCTCACTGTGTCCAGGACAGCAGGAGACCATACAACATAGGTGCAGAAATTAAGCCATTTAGTCCATCAGATCTGCTCCACCATTCAATCACGGCTTATATGTTTCTCAACCCCGTTTTGAAATATGGATTTTGGAAAGGCAGATCAGGGCAGGATCTACACTTTTAATGGGGAGTGTTGTTGAATAAACATACCTTGGAGTGCTGGTTCATAGTGGAGTCGCAGGTAGACAGGATAGCAAAAAAGGTATTTGGTATATTTGCTTTTATAGGTCAGTGCATTTCAATATAGATGTTGGGAGGTCATGTTGCGACTGTAAAGGACATTGATTAGGCCACTTTTGGAATACTGCATTCGGTTCTGGTTTCGCTGCTACAGGAAAAGTGTTACAAACTTTTGCAAGGATTTGGAAAAGATTTACAAGGCTATTGCCAAAGTTGGAGGGTTTGATCTATCTGGAGAGGCTGAATCGGCTGGGTTGTTTTCTCTGGATCATTGGGGGCTGAGGGGTTACTTTATAGAAGCTCATAAGGAGCATGGATAGGGTGAATAGCCAAAATCTTTTCCCCAGAGTAGGGGTTTCCAAAACTAGAGGGCATAGGTCTGAGGTGAGAGGGGAAATATTTAAAAGGAACTTTACAGGCACCTTCCTTACGCAGAGGGTGTTGTGTGTATGGAAAGAGCAGCCAGAGGAAGTGGTGGAGGCTGGTATAATTAAAGCATTTTAAAAGGCATCTGGTAATAGGGAGAATTGAGAGGGATATAGGTTATGTGCTGACAAATGAGACTATGTTAATTTGGGATATCTGGTCAGCACGGACAATTTGGACTGAAGGAAAGCAGAAGTGTCATTGTGAAGATTGGACTTTCAGAGCAGCTTTCAAGGATGTTTCATCCTTACTGGGAGCAGAAGCTACAATGAAATCTTTCATTTGTGAGACAGCAACTGAGTGAGTGAGGACATTCAGAATATTGGTGGAAAGTGGGAATTTGTTTTAATGTGGAGTTGAAGTGATTGAAGTAAAGTGTGCTGACAGGGAACCTAGTGAAGGGTTAGGTGAGTTTTTGTTTTAAACTGCTCATTTCTTTCAGCCTCCAACATTGTATTTCCAATGCTGTCCATCAGTGGGAGCGGTGAATCAGTAACTGGTAGCGTTAGAAGCCTTACGATTTTCAGTACTGCAGGTATTGCATTGTCTCATCAGCTTTGTAAAGGTTACTGGCAGCAGCAGTCTGTTACTGTTGCGGTAAATCATAGAATCACTACAGCGTGGAAGCAGGCCATTCATCCCATCAAGTCCACACTGACCCATCCAACGAGCCACCCAGACCCACGCTATTTAGTCGTTTCTGCCGGTGAGTGAGACTAGGTCACAAGATTAGGGAGTAGGTTTAAGACAGAGGAGAAGGAACTGCTTTTCCCGGAGAGTGGTGAATCTATGGTAATCTCTGCCCAAGGAAGCAGTAGAAGCAGCCATATTCAAGACATAGTTCGATGGGATTTTGTACGGTAGGTGAATTTAGGATAGTCAGGATAATGCAGGTAAGAGGAGCTGAGATGATGGATAGACGAACCATGATCTTAATGAATGGTGGAGTAGCTCGAAAAACGAAATCGCCTACTCCTGCTTCTATTACTGCGAATGTATAAACATGCATTTTCATGGCCAATCCGAATCAAGGCAGATGAGCAACGTAGTAATGTGGAAAATGAACATCAGAGAATGATAGAAAGGGACTCGGAAAGTAAATGTCCCAGTCCAAAGATGTGCAGGTCAGGTCAAATGACCATGCTAAATTGTCCATAGTGTTAGGTTCATTAATCAGAAAGAAATGGGTCTGGGTGGGTTACTCTTCAGGGTGTCGGTGTAGACTTGTTGGGCCGAAGGGCCTGTTTCCACACTGTAGGGAATCTAATCTAATCAATCAAAACTGGATTCTACAGAACACAAAATTTGAAACTGAAGACTGTATGGCTGAATGTGTGCTGCAATGTAACAAAACTGAATGAATTGACTGCACACATTGAAGAGAATAATTAAGATCTGAGACTCCTTACGGGGACATGGCTTCAGGATGACAAGGATTGGATCTGAACATTGAGGGGGCACGTGGCATTCAAGTTGAAAAGGAAGCGAGGTAAAGATAGAGGGTTGGCACTGCTAATCAAAGCACTAATAACATGGTACTCTGGTGTCAGCTCGGATTTCAGGTCCTGATTTCTCTCTCCTCTTCTCCCTGTTGCCACAGAGTAAGATGTTGTCTGTTCTCGGCTCAGCTGGCTTTCTACTGAAACAATGAGCCCCTTTTACACCTTCCAGAGCAATAAATCATTCAGTCAAACAAGGACCAATCCAAATATTCTCAGTTTGATAACCATCCAGACTGAGAGAGTCATCTGTGCAGGGAATAAAACAAGAAAAATGAAACAAAATTAAACATAATTGCACATTTGGTGCTTAAAGTGTGTTAATTAGATAGTAGAACAGAATTAGGGGTCTCCCAGGATTCTTATCATCCTCTACTTGAGGAATTCTCTCTCCCTAACAATATTTATATCAACAGAAATAAAACATTTGTTATGAAATAGACATAGAGATATACAGCACGGAAATAGACTTTTTGATCCAACACATCCATGCTGACAAGATGTCCTATATAAATCTAGTATCCCATTTGCCAGCATTTGGCCCATATCCCACCAAACCTTTCCTATTCACACACTCATCCAGATGCCTTTTAAATGTTGTAATTGTACCAGCCTCTACCACTTTCTCTGGCCTATTTACCCTATCCATGCTCCTCGTGATTTTATAAATGTCCATAAGATCACCCCTCAGCCTCCGACCCTCCAGGGAAGCAGCCCCATCCTATTCAGACTCTCCTTCTACCACAAACCCTCCAACTCTGGCGACATCCTTACCAAGCTTTTCTGCACACTTTCAAGTTTCACAACATCGTTCCTATCCTATCGTAGGGAGACCAGAATCGAATGCAATAATCCAAAAGTAGCCGAACCAATGTCCTGCACTGGGGCACTGACTAATAAACGCAGGCATATCAAACACCTTCTTCACTATCCTGTCTATGTGTGACTCCCCTTTCAAGGAACTATGAACTTACCATCGAGCCATACAGCATGATCATGGACCTTTGGTCCAACCAGTCCATGCCAAACATAATCCCAAACTAAATCAGTCTCTCCTGCCTGCTGTTGGCCTGTATCCCTCCAAACCTTTCCTAGTCATGTCCTAAAACAAATGTATTTTTATTGTACCCGCATCCACCGCTTCCTGAGGAAGTTCATTGCACACATCAATCACCATCTGTGTAAAATTAGTATTTGAATGGCAAGGACGAAATGGTTTATGAAAATAAACAGCTTCTACCAAACCCACTACAGCATGTATGGTAGGAACTCTGGAGTCTTTCAAATCGGTATTTCCACGGAGTGGAGGTGGGGGAGTAAAGTTGGATTCACAGAGGTGGGCCTCTTCTGAGAGTGTAAAACTAAAATTAAACCCCGTGCTTTGCTAGAACTCAAACCGCATTGACGTGGAGGAGAGCGAAAGGAGTTTGCAAAGTGTCCTCCCCTCCCCATGTGCTTCAGCTGCAGGGCAGCGCAGGCGCAGTGCGTCCCCCCACCCCATTGTGGACGTCACAACGTGGAGGCAGCCCTGTTAATTTCAGAGTGAAACTCCCTCCCTCTGGGTAACATCTGGGAGTAAAGCAATGTCACCCCCTTTCCATTCCTCATCCTGGGAGGGGAAGAGAGAGAGGCATGGGGGGAGTGTAGGGTGAGGTGGAGACTGTTCACTTGTAGCAACTGGAGTGACTCCATGGAGGGAGCTGGCTCTCCAAATGTGCTCAGATGCTCTCTGTCCCTCTCAAAGGTATTTTCCTTGTGTATTCCCTCAGTTTGGCACGTACACAGTTTGCACCTTGGAAAAGGTTTGCTTCTTACCTCATCTTCAGAATTATAAGGGTAGTTTCTCATGGAAGTATTTAAGGGATTGGCACATTGATTTCAAATGTTGATATATGTTGCTTCATATGGTGTATATCTGATATTGTTGGCTGTTATAAAAAACTTTGTGGCTATGATTTTACACCTTCTAATGCAGTAATAGAGTTACATTCTATACTTGTCTTTTTTTTATTTACTAGGACAGCAGGAAGTCATTCAGTAACTTCACTGGCTTTCTTTTCCCAAGCAGCCTTGGCATTTCATTATCATATTCTTGATTCAGCTCCATTTCCAGCACCTTTGTCGACAGCTTGTTCCAGGTTATTGCGATCTAAATTAAGTTTTCCTCCATACACACTTAAGACTATCTTGTTGCATGAGGGTTTTTTGTGTCCTGCATAATATATGGTCAGCACTCATCTAGCAATCTACAGGAATTTCCACCAATGTTATGTTCATTTAACAGTACTGACAGTGATCACTCAACTTGTGATTTTTTTTTGCAGGAAGACATGCAGAAAGAAATCTGAAAACAAATGATACATCATCTTCTGACAGCACCACTTGAGTCAATGGGGCTTGAATATCAGCAGCCATTCAATTCGAGAAGAAATGTTTGTTTTTGTCTGTGTGAGAGATTTTGAACACTGGTATGGCAGGAATAATAACGAGACACCCGAGTGAGGGAGATTCAGTACGCTGTCTGTGAAAAATGCGTCAAACAATTTACTCAGCTTGGGGGATCAAAATCTCACCCCTCACAGTGGGGAGAGACTATGCATCCATTCTGTTTTTAATTTCAAACCCAGTGCGACACAAAGAATGCTCCCCTTATGGAGAAACCATGGAAATGTGGGGACTGTGGGAAAGGGTTCCCTTCCCCATTGGGGCTAGACACCCACAGATGCGTTCTCACTGGGGAGACGCCATTCTCCTGCTCGGTATGCGGGAAGGGATTCAGTTGGCTGTGCAGCCTGCAGACACAACAGCGAGTTCACACCAGGGAGGGGCCGTTCATCCGCCGCCATTGTGGGAAATGATTCATTCAGTCGTCCCACCAGCAGACACACCAGCAGGTTCACAGCAGGGAGAGGCTGTTCTGCTCTCTGTGTGGGCAGCGATTTATCGATGCATCCCACCTCCTGAAACACCAGCGGGTTCACATGGGGGAGAGGCCGTTCACCTGCTCTGAGTGCAGGAGGGATTTGTCGATTCTTACACCTTGCTGACCCACCAGCAGGTCCACATCGGAGAGGCACCATTCACCTGCCCTAAGTGCGAGAAGAGCTTCAGTCATGTGGGCAACTTGTGGAGACACCAGCTGATCCACACCAGGGAGAGGCCGTTCACATGCTCTGTGTGCAGGAAGGGGTTCACTCAGACATCTGCACTGTAATCTACCAAAGGGTCCATATCATGGAGAGGGCGTTCATCCGCTGTCAGTGTGGAAAGGGCTTCACCCGCTCCTCCCACCAGCGAGTTTTGGAATTTTTTGAGGAGGTAACTGAAGATGGACAAGGGAGATCCAGTGGATGTAGTGTACCTGGACTTTCAGAAAGCATTTGATAAAGTCCCACATAGGAGGTTAGTGAGCAAAATTAGGGCGCATGATACTGGGAGCAAAGTACTGACTTGGATTGAAAATTGGTTGGCTGACAGGAAACAAAGAGTAATGATAAATGGTTTCCTTTCAGAATGGCAGGCGGTGACCAGTGGGGTACCGCAGGGATCAGTGCTGGGACCACAGCTTTTTACAATATATATTAATGATAGGGTGGCAGGCTTTGGTTCATTAATATGTAAATCCCAGAACTTGTTTGAAGCACATTCTCGTCACAACGTAAGGTCTGTATCCCAATCTTAAGTGAGACTGGTTCGATTTCCAAAGTAGGAATTTATGAAATCTCACATAGATTGACTGCCTGTAGATTGTATTTGGCTCAAAAAGCGGACAATGTATCTGCAAATACAAAATCACACCAAAGCCTTATATGTAAGTGTACATGCATGAGAGTGCGTGTGATTGTGTGCATGCTTGATAAAGTGTGTGAGTGATAGAGTATCAGCCTGTGAGAGGGTGCATATGTGTGTGTCTGAGAGAGGGATCTGTGTGACTGTGAGAATGTGTGCTTTGTGTGGGTGTGAGAGAGCGTGGCAGTGAAGTGGGGTTACCTGTCATGTGACATGAATCCAAGGTCCTGGTTGATGCCATCCTCATGTGTGGCCTCTGCTGCGCCACTAAAACTGAATAAGCAATTACATAGCACACATTGGAGAGGGCAGGGTGGGACTTGTCTTTCGATTTGCAGACGGTGGGAGGTTCTGGGTGCTGGAAACTAGGGAAAACACATGCTGGAGGACCTTCAGCACAGAGACATGCAGCTGGAAGCCAGGCTGCAAACACGTTGGGGGAATCATCAAACCCCCTACACTGTGGAAACAGGCCCTTTGGCCCAACAATCCACACTTACCCCCCCCCCCTTAGAGCATCCCACCCAATAACCTCCACAGCTAATCCCTCAATTTAGAACACCCAATCCACTCTAAGCTGCACACCTTGGGAGGAAACCAGAGCACCCAGAGATTGGGAGAGGGGGGTAGGAAAGTGCAAACTCCACACAGACAATCACCCTGAGGGTGGAATCGAACTCAAGGCCCTGGCACTGTGAGGCAGCGGTGCTAACCACTAAATTGCTGCCGCGCCGCTGGCAGTCTTGGACTGAAGGAATCGATTGGCTTCATGCCAGTCCTCGTGACACTCCAGGTAAAAAATGAGGTCTGCAGATGCTGGAGATCACAGCTGAAAATGTGTTGCTGGTTAAAGCACAGCAGGTTAGGCAGCATCCAAGGAATAGGAAATTCGACGTTTCAGGCATTAGCCCTTCATCAGGAATGAGGAGAGTGTGCCAAGCAGGCTAAGATAAAAGGTAGGGAGGAGGGACTTGGGGGAGGGGCGATGGAGATGTGATAGGTGGAAGGAGGTCAAGGTGAGGGTGATAGGCCGGAGTGGGGTGGGGGCGGAGAGGTCAGGAAGAAGATTGCAGGTTAGGAGGGCGGTGCTGAGTTGAGGGAACCGACTGAGACAAGGTGGGGGGAGGGGAAATGAGGAAACTGGAGAAATCTGAATTCATTCCTTGTGGTTGGAGGGTTCCCAGGCGGAAGATGAGGCGCTCCTCCTCCAGCCGTCGTGTTGTTATGTTCTGCCGGTGGAGGAGTCCAGGGACCCGCATGTCCTCGGTGGAGAGGGAGGGAGAGTTAAAGTGTTGAGCCACGGGGTGGTTGGGTTGGTTGGTCCAAACATCCCAGAGGTGTTCTCTGAAGCGTTCCGCAAGTAAGCGGCCCGTCTCCCCAATATAGAGGAGGCCACATCGGGTGCAGCGGATGCAATAGATGATGTGTGTGGAGGTACAGGTGAACTTGTGGCGGATATGGAAGGATCCCATGGGGACTTGGAGGGAAGTGAGGGAGGAGGTGTGGGCGCAAGTTTTACATTTCCTGCGGTTGCAGGGGAAGGTGCCGGGAGTGGAGGTCGGGTTAGTGGGGTGTGTGGACCTGACGAGGGAGTCACGAAGGGAGTGGTCTTTGCGGAACGCTGATAGGGGAGGAGAGGGAAATATATCCCTGGTGGTGGTGTCCGTTTGGAGGTGGCGGAAATGACGGCGGATGATACGTTGTATACGGAGGTTGGTGGGGTGGTAGGTGAGAACCAGTGGGGTTCTGTCTTGGTGGCGGTTGGAGGAGCGGGGCTCGAGGGCGGAGGAGCGGGAAGTGGAGGAGATGCGGTGGAGGGCATCGTCAATCACGTCTGGGGGGAATCTGCGGTCCTTGAAGAAGGAGGCCATCTGGGCTGTGCGGTGTTGGAACTGGTCCTTCTGGGAGCAGATGCGGCCGTGACGAAGGAATTGGGAATATGGGATGAAGTTTTTACAGGGGACAGGGTGGGAGGAGCTGTCGTCCAGGTAGCTGTGGGAATCAGTCGGTTTATAGTAGATATCTGTGTTGAGTCGGTCGCCCGAGATAGAAATGGAAAGGTCTAGGAAGGGGAGGGAGGAGTCTGAGATAGTCCAGGTGAATTTGAGGTCGGGATGGAAGGAGTTAGTAAAGTTGATGAACTGTTCAACCTCCTCTTGGGAGCACGAGGCAGCACCGATACAGTCATCGATGTAGCGGAGGAAAAGGTGGGGGGTGGTGCCAGTGTAGTTGCGGAAGATGGACTGTTCCACATATCCTACGAAGAGACAGGCATAGCTGGGGCCCATGCGGGTGCCCATGGCAACTCCTTTAGTTTGGAGGAAGTGAGAGGATTGGAAAGAGAAGTTATTCAGGGTGAGGACCAGTTCAGTCAGTCGAAGGAGGGTGTCAGTGGAAGGGTACTAGTTGGTGCGGCGGGAAAGGAAGAAGTGGAGGGCTTTGAGTCCTTCGTGATGGGGGATGGAGGTGTACAGGGACTGGATGTCCATCGTGAAAATAAGGCGTTGGGGACCGGGAAAGCGAAAATCCTGGAGGAGGTGGAGGGCATGGGTGGTGTTCCGAACGTAGGTGGGGAGTTCTTGGACTAAAGGGGACAGAACCGTGTTGAGCTACGCGGAGATGAGTTCGGTGGGGCAGGAGCAGGTTGAGACAATGGGTCAGCCGGGGCAGTCAGGTTTGTGGATTTTGAGCAGGAGGTAGAAACGGGCGGTGCAGGGTTGTGGGACTATGAGGTTGGAGGCGGTGGATGGGAGATCCCCTGAGGAAATGTAAAACTTGCGCCCACACCTCCTCCCTCACTTCCCTCCAAGGCCCCAAGGGATCCTTCCATATCCGCCACAAGTTCACCCATACCTCCACACACACATCATCTATTGCATCCGCTGCACCCGATGTGGCCTCCTCTATACTGGGGAGACGGGCCGCTTACTTGCGGAACGCTTCAGAGAACACCTCTGGGACGCCCGGACCAACCAACCCAACCACCCCGTGGCTCAACACTTTAACTCTCCCTCCCACTCCACCGAGGACATGCAGGTCCTTGGACTCCTCCACCGGCAGAACATAACAACACGACGGCTGGAGGAGGAGCGCCTCATCTTCCGCCTGGGAACCCTCCAACCACAAGGAATGAACTCAGATTTCTCCAGTTTCCTCATTTCCCCTCCCCCCACCTTGTCTCAGTCGGTTCCCTCAACTCAGCACCGCCCTCCTAACCTGCAATCTTCTTCCTGACCTCTCCGCCCCCACCCCACTCCGGCCTATCACCCTCACCTTGACCTCCTTCCACCTATCACATCTCCATCGCCCCTCCCCCAAGTCCCTCCTCCCTACCTTTTATCTTAGCCTGCTTGGCACATTCTCCTCATTCCTGATGAAGGGCTTATGCCTGAAACATCGAATTTCCTATTCCTTGGATGCTGCCTAACCTGCTGTGCTTTAACCAGCAACACATTTTCAGCTGGTGACACTCCAGCCCATTTGGGGAATTGAATTTGCTTCCACAGAGTTTCCACGGTGCAGGGGTCATTGCATCTCAGCAGCTTCAACGATCCAAAGAAGGGCTCGTCTACAGTGAGAGCACTAGTCCACATTTCGCTACAGAGTTAAAGTTCTGGGCACAATCAGAACACTCCCACGCAGGCTGCGTGTAATCACGGGGCTTCTCAAGTCACGTTGATGTTTGAAATAATTTCCCCTCCTGGATTCAAACGCTGCTGATATTCAGGCCCTGAGTAAATTTCTTGTGCACGCCTGAACAGCAAATCCTCATCTGCTAATACCTTGAGAAAACAGATCATTGCTGTCATTGCAGGGCAGGAAATAGGATCGGAGAATTCTAGTTTGTACCGAACTGCCTTCCCTATCTCCTACCCAAAATCTCTGTCTCCCAATTCCTCCACCTTTCAATGGATTCCAACTCGAATTCATCCTTCCATCCTCCTGTTTTTGCCCAGCTCCCCTCATCAGAAAGCGCTGACTCTCAGTTCAGTTTCTTAGTCTCTTCTTGCCATTCCCAGTATATTGCCCACATCTTTATTTAGTTTTTAAAGCAGAAAGGCAGTGGTTTGCTGATGCCAGGATCTGAGGGTAACTACGCTCACGCTCCAGATTCCCTCTCGCGTCATTCACAACAATCTGCACTGCACATGTGCAAAGAAGGGGATGCTGGGAGTGGGTGGGACGCATTCACCAACTCCCCATTCAATCAAGATCCAAGCATGCCCACAGCGCCCCCTGTCGATTCTCTCTCGCTATCCCTAGCTTCCCCCCCTCACACACATGCCACCCTCTGCACCTCCGTCCATTCTATCTCCATAGTCTCTGCCCCCTGTCCAGTCCAGTCTCTCGTCCACCCTCTGCCTTCTTCCAACCAGTCCCTCTCTCCACATTCATTCTCTCTCTCCTCCCACTCTCTGCCCCTCTCCATTCTCTCTCTTCCCCCACCATCTGCTCTCCATCCATTCCCTCTCTCTCCCCCATCCACTCCTAACATTCATTGTTGCTCTCTTTCTCCCCCACCCTCTGCCCCCTTCCATTCTCTCCCCACCCACTGACCCACGTCCGTTCTCTCTCCCCACACTCTGCAACCCCATTCTCTCTCTCTCTGTCTGACAAATGCTCTGCCCCCCACCCTGTGCACCCCAAGGGTTTCTCTAACTCCAATGCTCTGTCCCCGTGTCCATTTCTCTTGCTCTCTTCCCCCAGCCTCTGTTTCCCATCCAATTTCTCTACCCCCACCTCCACCCTCATCCTTTTTTGTGCCTCGAGCCCTCTTTGATCCCTGTATCAGCCCTTCTAAGGATAGAGAAAGAGCGGATGGTGATGACTCTACCTGGGAGATGGGAGGGGGTGGTATGAGAAATGGCTAATCTTTAACATCGAGAATCGCTAAAATGATATTTTCAAAAACATCAGTAAAGTTTGAAAGCAAATTCATTTTTTTTTTTAAAAGTGGCAGACGTTTTTCTGAAACTTGCATTGAAATCTGTGCAATTAGGCCACAGTTGAGAACAGGCTGTAAGGATGGAATGGCCAAATCCTCGTCTTGTGAAGTTGGTTCAGGTTAAGTAGAAATAGAGTTATAGAGTTGCAGAGCAGGGAAACAAACCTTTCGGTGCATGCCAACCACATATTCTAAATTAATCTAGTGATCCATTTGCCACCATTTGGCCCATATCTCTTTCAACCCTTCCTATTCATATTCCTATCCAGATGCCTTTTAAATATTGTAGTTGTTCCAGCCTCGACCACTGTCTCTGGCAGCTCATTCCATACATATACCATGAAACTGTTACCAGTTCGGTCCCATTTAAACCTTTCCCCTCTCACCCTAAACCTATGCCCCTCCAGTTTTGGATTTCCTCTCCCCTGGGGAACAGACATTCAAAAGTTGAGCAGCCAGACAAAATGTAAAAGGAATAAACTGTTGAGCCCCAGGAAAACAAAAGAAGTGTGGCTCCAGCCTGTTTCTCTCTCCGATTGGCAGTTGGAGCAGCATCTCACTGGGCACACTGCGCATGCTTCTCGATGTCAGGAAGCATTGCGCATGTACGCTGGTGTCAGCAAAATACTGCGCATGCTCTTTGCTGTCAGCGGAAACGGCTCGCAACATTCTTCTGATCGACCAATGGGAAGCGCTGGAGGACCGGAAGGAGTGTGGTCCTCCTGCCATTGAGAGCCTCCCCCCATTGTCTGAATGCGGAAGTTGGATCAGGGGCTTGTGAAGGTGTTGTTGCTCCTTGCTCTATGAATGAAGATTGAACTTCATCTCAGATTGCAACTTCTTTCCTCTGTCCAACATCTGTGAGTACAACACACTCTTCTCACCCCCTTTTCCATTTTATTTTTTCACTCTGGTGTTCAGTTCTTGACTTGCAGCAAAGTTGGTTCAGGTATGTGTCTTAATTGGCAAACACATGGTAAATGTAGTAACGCAGTGTGAAGTTATAGCCTTTCCTATGAAATAAAAACAGAAAGGAGGTACATTGTTTAAATGGTGATATATTGGGATGTGGAGTAAGTGAGGACTGCAGATACCGGAAATCAGAGTCGCAAATTGTGGCGCTGTAAAAGCACAGCTGGTCAGACAGCATGCGATGTGCAGAACAGTCAACGTTTTGGGCAAAAGCCCTTCATCAGGAATGATGTATGGATGTACAAACGTGCCTCAGCTACCTTCTACTCGGGCTTTCTACTCCAGTCAATGCCTGTTGTCAGATAGGTGCAGCAAGCAATCAGCAAGGCAAGTGGTATTGAGTTCAAAGTGGGTGTGCCTTCCTGTAGTTAGGGAGATATTGAATATACTCAAAGCTGAGTTCATCTGACTTTTAAATCTCAAAAATAGTTATGAGGAAGGCAAGAATGTTTTTAAAAATATTTTTATTAGAAACTTTTTCAAATCTCTCACAACACCTCACAAAAAAGAACAATACCAAAATACAGAAAAATAGCAGTACAACAATGTCATATTATGATACTATTAATAATGAGCTACCTATTATTCTACTAGAACCAACTTAGCTTAAACTAAACTACAATCAAATTGAATAAAAACAAAATTAAACATAATTTAAGTTAATTTGAATTCTATCACATTACTTTTATTCTATTTTACTCACCATACCTCCATTAAGGCTCCAATCCATGGGAGCACCAGTTATTGCACCCGTATTCTTTTCACCCAGCCTTGCCCTCCCAGGGCCCCATGAGCGCCCAGACTGATTCCCACAGCTATACCATAGTCCTAATTAATACTGCTGATCAGTCTGCATCAATATAATTTAGAAAGGGCTGCCACGTCTTGTAAAACTATTGTTTTGTGGTGCACCATATTTGTGAGGTCATCTTGGGGGCGGATGCTCCATCACCAGCATATGCCAGGCCATAAGCCCTGGGGGTTTTTCCAATGTCCAATTCATTATAATGTTCTTCCTTGCACAGTGCGTAAGAATGTTACACAGTCTGTTCCTGTGTTCTCCGAGAGAAGGCAAATTTGGCAACCCCAGAAGAAGAAATACCAGATTCACTTTAACTTCAATCCCCCAGGATGTCCTTCAGCTCCCTTACTATAGCACTCCAGTATCTCTGGATCTTACAACATGACCAATAGCAGTGTGTGAGTGCTTATACTAATGTTACATTTGGGACACCCTGGTGATGAGCCTCTCTTGAACCTAGCTAGCCTCTCTGGCGCCACGTAAGCCCTGTGTAAAATCTTCAATTGCATGCCCTGTGCTTTGTTACATAAATTTTCCTTACATTTTCCCATATATCTTGCCATACTTCTAATGAAATATCCTATCCTAGCTCCCGATTCCACATCCTAGAGAGTCCCTCCACATCCCCTAAGGTATGTCCCTTCTGTAAATGATAAAACGTACTAACTGAAAGAGCACCTGTACACCAGAGTACTCTTTACTCCACATTTGACCTGTAATGCTGAGCCAGGAGTGAGGTCTTCCTCTGTATATAATCCCTTAGCTGAAAGTACCGGAAAAGGTCCCTATTAGACAATGCATATTTCTGACTTAGTTGGCTAAATGACATTAAGACCTAACTCTCAAATTAATCTTCCCTACAGGAGATTTCCTTATTCTCCCATGACTTAAAGCCGGAGTCCTTTGCCCCAGGTTTAAATTCTTGGGCTGCCACCAGTGGGATAATCAGCGAGGTCTTCAGCCAAATGCCCTTGTCTTGTCTCATTATCCTCTAGGCTTTCACTGTATTTAAAATGATTGTACTCTTACACTGCTCAGTCTTGGATTTCATCTTATCAATGAATAATAGATTAACTCGGGGACATCCCGACTGCAATGCTTCAACGTCAAGCAAAATCGACCCCAAGTCCCCCTGTGCCCAGTCACCCACATATGCTAAGAAAGCGCTTATTTGATATCTCTTCAAGTCCAAAAGGTCCACTCCTCCTCACCCTGTGAGAGCTGCAATTTGGTAAACTTAATTAGGGGGCGCCTGCGACACCAAATAAAAGAACCTAGCCAACCATTGAGCCTCAGTAATACTCATCTGGGTAGCAACAACAGGAGCATTCTCCTGGGGTACAACAGGCGAGGAAGAACATTCATTTTAATCAGAGCTATTTGGCCTAACCATGATAACGGTAATCCGTCCCACTGCTGCAAATCCTGCTTTATCCTCCGCAGTTATTGTACATAGTAACTTTATACAGCTGGTGGAAGGCAGAGGTAATAAAAATTCTGAAATACAAAATCCCTTTTGACGACCATCTAAACAGGAACTGCATTCCATCCTTCAGATCAGACACCTCCACTAATTCCTCCCCACCTCTCCCACCCCCCCCCCCCCCGCCCCGCCCAATCCCTTCGGCATGGCTTCTGATTTTGTAAAGTTGACCCTGCAGCCTGAAAAACTTCCAAATAAATTAATTGTTTGAATCAATCGAGAATCAAGATTGGCCAAGAACAAAAGGACGTCATCAGCATATAGGGTAATCTTATGTTTCCCCCACTCCCACCCCTGGCCCCACTATTTCAGGATCCCTCCTGATAGCCTCAGCTAACGGCTCAATTGCCAAGGTAAATGGCAGCGGTGAAAGAGGACACCCCTGTCAACTACCTCTCCCACTATTAAAGTTATCTGACTTAGTGCCGTTTGTGATGACTGCTGCCTTAGGATCATTATACAATACCACCACCCATCTGGCAAAGGTTGTCCCCAGACCAAAGCGTTTGAGGACCCCAAACAGGTACAGCCATTCTATCTGGTCAAACGCCTTTTCTCCATCTAGGGAGGCCACCGAACCCAGGATCAACCTTTGCTGGCATTCCTGCACCATGTTCAGTACCCTCCTGATATTGTTGGAGGAGCTATGGCCCTTAACAAAACCCATCTGATCTTCTTTCATAATACAGGACAACACCTTTTCCAACCTCAGGGCCAGCATTTTGGGTAGAATTTTAAAATCTACATTCAACAGTGAAATGGGTCTGTATGAAGCACATTCTTAGTGCTGTTTCCCCTTCTTTAAAATGAGGGAGATATTAGCCTCCCTAAGAGAGGGCGGAAGATAATCCTGTGCATATGAATAGCTGTACATCCCCAGAGGTGGATCCACCAATACATTTATAAATTCCTATAGAATTCACTTGGGAATCCATATGACTGCGATGCTTTGCCACCTTGGAGATGCTTTATTGCATCCTGCACCTCCTCTATCATCATAGGCGTATTCAATAGGGGAACCTGTTCCGCGTTTATACGAGGGAGGTGCAGGATCTCAAAAAAGGCCTGCATTCTCACTGCACTGTGTTCATCTCCCTCTGACCGATATAACTCTGCAAAGTATTCCCTAAATCTAACATTAATCTTTTTTAACTCACGGGTAACTGTGCCAGCCTTCTCTCTAAGATATAATAGACTGGGAAGCATTTTTCTTTCTGGCCAGATATCTACCTGGCTTATCTCCAAATTCAAACAATTTTTGTTGAGCAAAGCAGACCTTTGTTTTTCCCAGTGTGTGCATTCAGTTGGGAGCAGCCAGAGAGCTGCAGCTTCACCAGTGAAGGCTTATTATCATATCCTTCCTCAGCTATCTGCAGACGGGTCTCCAGCATCTGTTGTTGCCCCTTCCTCTGCATCCTTCTAGTTGTTAAAAAAAAAATCAGGCCTCATAAATATGCCTTCGTGGCCTCCTACAGTATTTCCGGATTACTGGCCGTATCTGAGTTGATATTCCAGAAAGCTCTGAACTCTTGTGATGTACTCAACAAATTTGCTCTCCTTTAACAGAAATGGGTCCATGCACCAGTGCTGTACATCCATTCCACCACTCTTGGTTTTACCGTCTAAATACACTGGCACATGGTCCGAGACAGCTATATTGCCAATTTCACAAGCCAATATTCTGTCCAAACAATCCAATGGCATTAAAAAGTGTCAGTTCCCATGTGGTACTTGTGTGGGTTGGAAGAGAAAGTAAAGTCTCTTCCATTAGGGTGGAGATGCCTCCACACATCCATTAATCCCAACTCCTCGCACATGTCCACCAACTGCTTAGGTTGCGCGGGTGTACCTGCCCGGCCCCATGGCACTCTGTCTACCTCAGGGTCTATTAGGCGATTAAAATCCTCTCCAATGACCATGCGGTGTACCCCAAGACTCATTAATTTAGCAACTGCATCAATTAGAAATTTAAGAGGGTGCACCAGGGAGACAATACACATTCAGGACACCATACTCTTCACCATGTATTAGAGCTTTAAGAATGACGGACAGTCCATGTTCGTCCTTAATTTGCTCAATTTCCTGGAAAGGGAGGTTCCTTCTTACCAGTATAGCCACTCCTCTAGACTTGGAGCTAAAAGAGGAGAAGAATACCCGATCATAACCTCCTTGCTGCAGTTTCAGATGTTCCTTATCAGTTAAATGTGTCCACCCTTTCCTTCCCGAGGCTTGACAGCACCTTCTTTCTTTTTAATGGGGGAATGGCTCCCTTTTACATTCCAGGTGCACCACCTGAACGAATCACTAGCCATTGCCATCCAGGGAAGCCTGTGGTTTCCCAAGAGGAGGAAGCTTATCTGAGGTGTGGTGAGCAACAAAGACATTAACTCGATAAAGTCTAAAAACGGCTCCTATTAAAAACTACTATAAATAAAAATCTAACCACCACATATAACTTGAGCAAACACTCAAATAACCCCCAATTATTGATTAGATTACTTACAGTGTGGAAACAGGCCCTTCAGACCAACAAGTCCACACCGACCTGCCGAAGCGCAACCCACCCAGGCCCATTCCATTACATTTACCCTTCACCTAACACTACGGGCAATTTAGCATGGCCAATTCACCTAACCTGCACGTTTTTGGAAGGAAACCGGAGCACCTGGAGGAAACGGGGAGAATGTGCAAACTCCACACAGACAGTCACCTGAGGTGGGAATTGAACCCGGGTGTCTGGCGCTGTGAGGCAGCAGTGCTAACTGCTGTGCCATCGTGCTGCCACGGTGGAGATCTCTTCCCCCTCAACCCCCACCATTGCCACCATCCTGGCTCCTTCCCACTGAGGCTGTGCCCCAAACGCCAGGCAATTCACAGATTGAAAAAACATGTTATTTACATTCTGAAGCCCATCTCCCCACACCCCTTTTCCATACATCTTAAACACAGGTATAGCCACCCCCAATCCAAAAACAAAAGGACAGCAGTTTAAAATAAAAGGCTCCAGACAATACCTAACTGACCGATATACTAAATAATTCTGTCAAGGCAGTACGTATAAAGCCGATAACCACAAAAAAAGGGGCAAAAAAGTAGCATTGTCTGGAATGATGTCTCTCCCGCCTTCACCGCGACTCGATTTCTTTATTTCAGAGAATTCGCAAAGTCCTTTTCTGCGGAATCAAAATGATATACCGTCCCTCCGTGAGTGAAACGCAATACGGTCAGGGACCTCAAGGAATATTATATGTTCAGATCCCTTAATTTTCTCTTAACTTCATCAAATGCCCTTTTCTTAATCCAGGCTCCTGAGAAGTCCTGAAAATATATTATTCTGAGCATTTGTACATTAGAGCCTGTGGATCTCTTCCCAGTCTTCTTGCTGTTTCAATCACTAACTGTTTTTCTTTATCATGCAGGAGGCGCACTCGGACCACGCAGGGCTGCGGGTCTGACCCGGACCTGCACATTGTGATCCAGTGTGCCCGCTCCACACTCAACAGGCCCGACTCCAACTCCAGCCCCAGGAATCCAATAAGGTCTTCACCTTCCTCGCGTTCCGGAAGACCCACGAGCTGTAAGATTTTTCTTCTACTTTAGTTTTCCAGGTTGTCCACTTGCTCCTGAAAGGCCCGAACCTGGTCTTCCAGCGTTTGGATCCTTCCTCCTGAGACCTCCGCCACAGTCTCCAATGCCACGGTCCTCTCCTCCACTGCCTATTCTCTTCGGGCCAACACGTGAATTTCCTGTCCATGCTTTTCCAGCGTGGCAGATAGTGGTTCCACCGCTGCTTCAATCTTTTCTCAGAGATTGGCAAACACCGAGAGTAACTGCTGCTGTCCCATTAAATCCAAAGGGATTGCCCTGGAAGTTTGAGCAATGGCTCCAGGCACCCACGATGTAGTTGGGGAGTGCCCTACCTGCTGCACCCCTTTTGGTCCCTTTCCTTCATTTGCTTTCATTCTGGTCCTAAAGCTGTCAAACCACAATTATAGCAGCTCCAGACGTTCAGTAAGTTTATATTAGCAATTTTTTTCTCCTATGGATGGTTAATGAGGGGGGGGGGGGTAAAAGTCCACCTTGCCGGGGGTATGGCACAGAGCCCAGCACAGCAGACCACTCAAACCACCGCCATCTCGGATTTCCAAGAAAATGGTTTCAAGACCAGTACAGAACAGCTACAGAGTTATACAGAAGAGAAACAGACCCTTCGGTCCAACTAGTCTATGCTGACCAGGTTCTCAAACCCAACTAGTCCCATCTGCCAGTGATTGGCCCATATCCCTCCAAACCTTTCCTATTCATGTACTTTTCCAAATGTCTTTTAAACATTGTCACTGTACATGCATCCACTACTTCCTCTGGACACCCATTCCACACACACACCACTCTCTGTGTGAAAAAAATGGAGCTCTTCATGTCTTTTTAAAATCTTTCTCCTCTCCCCTTCAAAATTTGCTCCCTAATCTTGAAAGCCCCACCCTAGGGAAAGGACACCTGCCTTTCACCTCATCTGTACCCCTCATGATATTATAATCCTCTATAAGGTCATCTCTCAATCTCCTCTGCTCCAGTGAAAGAAATCCCAGTCTATCCACCTGGCTGTAGGTATATTCATATTCAGTTATGATGTGTTCAGTGTTGGTGCAGGCTCAAATGGCCACCTCCTGCTCCCAATTCTCTCACTCTGTATCCAGCACAGCATTGGGAGATTGAGAAAGGGGAGGGATAAATATCTTGTTTGTTTTTACTTTCAAAATGCACTTGATTCCCACAAATAAAAGTAACAGGTACAAGTACAGTACATGCAGTATTCTTCATTGCAGCTTCAAGGTTTTGTGTCCTCTTCTTCCACTTTGGCTCCAGCACATTTGGCTTCCTTCCCCACCCCCACCCCTACCCTCCCCATCCCTGCCCTGAGCCGTGAACCTAAGGGGCAATTCATGCAGAAGATGGCGCGTGTAAGGAAATAGCTGTCAGAGGAAGTAGTAAGTGCTGGTATACTAATGACACATTTAAAAGGCATCTGGATAGGTTTATGAATAGGAAGGGTTTAGAGGGATATGGGCCAAATGCTGGCAAATGAGACCAGATTTGGTGAGGATATCTGGTCAGCATAGACAATTTGGACCAAAGGACCTGTTTCTGTTCTGTATATCTAGATAACTCTGGTTTGTTCAGTTTCTCTGTGGTGTCATAGCCTTGGTGTCTCATTCCAAGACTCCCCCACCCCGTGGGGGCAAGTGAACCATTTTGTGTCTGATTGGTTGTCAAGAAGTTGCATTGCAGGTTCATCCTGAATTTACACACTATATTTTTGCTTCCACAACTCAGACCAGCTCACTCTCAACAGTATCCCAATGTCGTGGAAGATATTAATTTTCAGGTGGAGGTATCCAAAATTCAGAGAGATGTCAGTTGTGATTGTTTGGCTCTTCTGTCCCTGTCAGATCCTGAATCAGCACTTTCAGGAGAATTAGAATGGAGTGAGAAAAGAGGGAGAGAGTGGGATGGTGCTTTCAGTTTTGTGGAATAACAAATGAAAAGAATGTTCTGCAGAAAGTAGAATTGCTTGTTCTGAACTTCTACCCTGGACTGACAGTGATGACTTTTGTAATCTCTTTTCAGAGTATTTGATCTGAAGGTGAAGTTTCAAAATCAACAGATGAACCATTGACTCTCCTGCTCCTCGGATGCTGTCTGACCCGCAGTTTCCGACTCTGATTCTCCAGCATTTGTGAGTCACTCAATCCATCCGGACTGCAACAATTTTCGACTGTGATCCAATTGGTTCCTGTTTCAGTCCGTTTTCAGCATCAGTGGGACTGGAAGAGAGACCCTACTGTTGCAGCAACACAGAGTGAGGAGCCTGAAACAGTTATCTGGCCTGGAAAGAGGAATTCAAGGCTGGGAGGGGACATACACGCGTTTGTGTGCAACTGTAGCTTCAGCCATGGAGAAACGATGGAAGTGTGGCGACTGCGGGAAAGGTTTCCGTGTCCCGTCTGCCCTGGAGACACATCGGCGCAGTCACACCAGGGAGAGGCCATTCTCCTGTCCTGAGTGCGGGAAGGCCTTCAGTGATTCCTCTGCCCTGCTGAGGCACCGGCGGGTGCACACAGGGGAGAGGCCCTTCAGCTGCCCTGAGTGCAGGAAGAGCTTCAGCGATTCCTCCGCCCGGCTGAGGCACTTGCGGGTGCACACAGGGGAGAGGCCCTTCAGCTGCCTCAAGTGTGGGAAGACCTTCAACGATTCCTCCGCCCTGATCAGGCACCAGCGGCTGCACACAGGGGAGAGGCCCTTCCGCTGCCCCGATTGTGGGAAGGTGTTCACTCGCTCCTCCCACCTCGTGATTCACCGGCGGGTCCACACCGGTGAGAAGCCCTTCCCCTGCCCCAAGTGTGGGAAGGCCTTCAGCGATTCCTCTGACCTGCTGGCCCACCGGCGGGTCCACACTGGCGAGAGGCCATTCACCTGCTCTGTCTGCGGTAAGTGCTTCACACGCTCTTCCGACCTGCTGAAGCACCAGCGTGTCCACACTGGGGAAAGGCCCTTCAGCTGCTCTGAGTGCGGGAAGGGCTTTACTCAGGCCTCCCACCTGCTGACACACTGGTGGGTCCACACTGGGGAGAGGCCGTTCACCTGCCTCGAGTGCGGGAAGGGCTTTGCTGTCTCCTCCAGTCTACTGACGCACCAGCGGGTCCACACTGGGGAGAGGCCGTTTGCCTGCCCTGCGTGTGGGCAGAGGTTCACAATGTCCTGCAGTTTGAACAAGCACCAGCGGAGGCACCAATGCTCCCAACAATCAGATTCTGCCGGTAACGCTGCTGAGGGTCACCCCCAGGACTGAACCTCCTTCCCTTTCTCACAGTGGGGGTAATGGAAGAGTTGGTAGTCTTTTTTGTTTTCTACTGGGGAAGTGGAGGGGGAAGGGGGGCGTGGTGGCTCAGTGGTTCACACTGCTGCCTCATAGCGCCAGGGACCCAGATGTGATTCTATCCTCAGGGTAACTGTTTGTGTGGAGTTTGCATGTAAGTTCCCCCCCTTGTCTGCGTGGGTTTCCTTTGCGTGTTCCAGTTTCTTCAAAACGTGCACATGTTTTGGGGAATTGGCCAAGCTAAATAGTCCCACAGTGTTCAGGAATGTGTAGATGTGCTGCATTAGTTAGGGGTAAGTGCAGAGTGATAGGGTAGGAGAATGTGTCTGGATGAGTTACTCTTCAAAGGGTCGGTCTGAACTTGTTGGGCAGAAGGGCCTGTTTCCACACTGTAGTGATTGTATGATTCCATGAACATTGCTTCCAGTGGGCACTGCTGCTCATTGAGCCCAGGACCCGCACGAACCTAAGACCATTGGAGCAGAAGTTAGGATATTTTGACCCATCGAATCTGCTCCACCATTTGTTAGAGACAAAATAAAAAACTGCAGATGCTGGAATCTAAAATAGACAAGCAGGGGCTGGGCACAACAAGGCAGGCAGCACCAGGAGGTGGAGAAGTCAGCATTTCAGGGATTATCCCTCAGGACTGAAGAAGGGTTCTACCCGAAGCGTTGACATCTCCATCAGAAATGATTTACCAGGATATTGTCAGAACTAGAGGACATAGGTTTAGAGTGAGAGGGGAAAGATTTAAAAGGGACCGAAAAGGAAAACGTTTCATGCAGAGTGTGGTGCGTGTATGGAATAAGCTGCCAGAGGAAGTGGAGGAGGCTGGTAGAATTACAGAATTTAAAAGACATTTGGTTGGAGACGTGAATAGAAAGGGTTAGAGGGATTTGGGCCAAGTGCTAGCAAATGGGACTAGATTAATTTAGAATATCTGGTCAGCGTGGACGAGTTGGACTGAAGGATCTGTTTCTGCGCTGTACCTCTCTATGACCACCGGTCCTAATGTAAGTTTAGAACTGAGTAACTTTGCATAATTCAATCTTGTTGAATTCACCTCCTGAAAGGTTTCAAATGAACCCCTCCAAGCGATATGATTTAACTACATCAAGTTGGATAAAGTATCCCATCAAGTTCAACATGAATGCGCAGTTGAAGAAGTCAGAAGTCACACAACACCAGGTTACAGTCCAACAGGTTTATTTGAAATCCCAAGCTTTAGGAGCATTGCTCCTTCATCAATGCTGCTCCTTCATCACTTCACCTGATGAAGGAACAGTGCTCCGAAAGCTCCTGAATTCAAATCAATCTACTGGGATTCTCACCTGGTGTTGTGTGACTTCTGACCTGTCCACCCCCTGCACCTCTGCATCAGAGTTGACAAATGAGATCAGATTTTATTCAGCATGATTTAGTGAGATATTCACCTGGATGTCCTTATGCCTGAAACATCGATTCTCCTGCTCCTCGGGTGCTGCCTGACCTGCTGTGCTTTTCCAGCACCATACTCTCAACTCTGATCTCCAGCATTTGCAGTCCTCACTTTTTCCTGGTTCATGTGGAAACTCAACACTGTCAGAGTGACAAAGAGACGCCAGTCATAGAGTACTATAGCACAGAGACTGGCCCTTCAGCCCAAACCGGTCCATGCTGACCAAAATGTTTGTCAACACTGACCTCATTCCCTGCACTTGGCCCATATCCTTCTCAAGTTTTCCTATCCATGTATTCGTTGAAACACCTTTTCAATGTTGTTGATGTACCTGCTTCAACCACTTCCACTGGCAGCTGTTTCCCCAGGCGAATAGACTCTATAAATATTTTGCCCCACATCTTTTCTTCCATCTTTCTCCTCTCACCATAAAAACGCGCCCTTGGTCTAGAAATCCTCCCCCTAGGGAAGAGACAGCTACCATTAACCCAACTGTCCCCCTCATGGTTTGAAAATATTGCATCTCAACTTCCTCTGCTCCACTAGAAAAACATCCCAGCCTATCCAGCCTAAATTCTAATTTGATAATAATGTCAGTGATGATTTTGGCTCTGTGTGTGTCAAGGATCTCTCATTTCTCAGCCAATGCTATGCCTCTTAAGTTCACGTCATCTTCAAACGAATGGCACCCCATTCATTTAAAATGTCCATGTTTTCTGTGCAAAGTTGGTCCTGGTCAGGAAATAAGCAGCGGTGTCTTTTATTCCCGTAGACTGCTCTGTTTTGAGATGTATGAGTAAATTTTCAGAACAAAAGACGAATGCAGCCTTTATTCATGTCTCATTATTAAAAACACTCTCTCCATTTACAGATGTGATTGAGAAGCTTCTCCCAATGAATCTTTGACTGATAACAGCATTTGTCAGGCTTTTGAAAGTCACTGTAGCTCTGTCACAGCACACAGGAGGGCTCTTTCAGACACAACGCGTCATGCAGAAAATTCTCCCACATTAGTCGAGCAAAGTTGACGTCTTTTTAAGGCATTGTGAAACTTGAAATGGTTCAGAAAAGGTTTGGAAGGACGTTGCCAGGGCTGCAAGGTTTTAGCTACAGGGAGAGGCTGAATACGCTGGTACTATTTTCCCGGAAGCTTCAGAGTCAGCCAGAAACATCTGTTGAATCAGGAAACATCTCTTCCTGCAGCAGCTTCAGACAGACTGCTTGCTAAAACCAAAACCAGTGGAAAAGAATGGGACAACTGCCCTTTCATTGTAGAAGTATTTTAGAAAAAAAAAGTCAAACCCTTTTCCCTGATTGTTGCCTTAGCCAGTATCTGTTAACCATTAGTGAAAACCTTAATCCTAGACGAATGGGAAGCTGTGCCATTTACAACCTTTTCTGAAAATAAACCAACAACATAATCTTCTTAAAGGAGCAGCATGATCACAACAAAAAGCAGCTGAACTGAAACATTTGAATCAAAAGGTTATGCAGTTAGCAGGACAAGAAACAGGTTTTCAATTTCACCAATCAATTTAAATCAACCCCATTGGCTACCAAAAACTTATTAAATTTAAATCCTAAAGTTTTGACAACAGGACCAATCCTATCATAAAGAATCCGTGCTCTCAGTCATCTGTGTATTAGAGAAAGCATCATTTAGAAAAACAGAGAAGAGCATTCCTGACAGAGGAATCGGAGGAGGCATCCCCGACAGAAGATGGCACAGAATATTCCGGAAGACACACAACCTGGTTGTAATCTGAGCGATTAAATTCTATTTTGTGTTATCTGAGTGGGACATGTATTGATTGGAACAGTATACCAGAGAATCTTGATTTATTCCAGAATACTTAGTAGTTAAGAAGGATTTATTCCAGAATACTTAGTAGTTAAGAAGGATTTATTCAGTTTGTTAGTAGCTTTGTTCATTTGTTCACTGTGAGAGTTGGGTAAATAAATTGCTGATTGTTGATTTTAAAGTGTCGGAGATTTATTTTTAACACTACAGCAGGTTACACCACTTATCACACTGACTTTACAGATTAAAGGGCAACGTGCCACTCTTTAGACGTTTTGGTTTGAGATCTTGGAGAGTGGGGGGGTGGGGGCGGTTCAGCCTTCGCTTTATAACAGTATTGATGACATTCTCTTGAATGCAATAGAGTCAATATTAATCCCAGCCTCTTGGTGTGGTTGTGGGTGAATCACCTTAATTTGGCTCCTGACTCAAACTGCACAGAGAACCAACTGCTGAAACAATGATTTGCACTTTATTGCACTTAGCAACCACAAATAAAACCCCTCAAGTTCATTCAGCTTTACCCCCCAAACTTGGCTATCACCCAGTTGATAGCTGAATTTAACTGGGTTTCCACTGACAGTGCCCATCTCTGGAAGTGTCTAGGGGTTTGATGCAGTATTATTCTTCTAAGTACTACTGCTGCAGCATCGTTCTGGAGTTGAATTTTGGTGGCATTTCCTCATTTTCAAATCTGTGGTGTGACTATTTTTTAAGACTCTAACATCACCTCCCATTGCTGGAGACCTCAGCTCTGTAGCTTCCCTTCTTATCCTTGAGGGTTAGCTGTCTGTTTGAAACAGCCTGCTCTGCAATTAACCCCTCTATGTCAAGGCTTTCCTTCCACAGGCAGAATTAATTGTCCTTTTGTCACACCATTATTAAACATTATCTTGCCTGTCCCAAGAAACAACTTATTGTGTTGCCTCCTTCTTCCCAGGGATGGTTAACTAGCAGAAATTAGTCCATTTATCGTATTGAATCTGCTCTGCCATTCAATCATGGCTGATATGTTTCTTAACCCCATTCTCCCTGTAACCTTTGAACTCCCTGTAACCTTTGAACCCCTTGATACTCCAGAATGAGTGAATGGTGGAGCAGACTCAATGGGCTGAATGGCCTAATTTCAGTTCCTGTAGTGTCACAGTTCTCGCCGGCCCTTTCGTTTCTTGGTCAGAAAAAGTTATTGTTGACTCATGAAGTTGGGGGAAGTTCTGGAGTTTACAGGTGCACACCACGCTCCTCTCTGCCTCCTCCCGGAATACCGATTCTTTCTGAGATACTGGCAGTTCTTGAGATCCTTGGATATCCCTGAATACAAATCGATGTGTCTGGAACTCTCTGCTGCTACCTTGGAACAGAAGGATTATGAGGAGAAAATTCAGAAATCTGAAGAGTAAAGAGACTTGGGACTTCTAGCTCAGGATTCTGTCAAAGTAAACTTACAGGTTGAGTCAGTAGTGAGGAAAGCAAATGCAACAATGGCATTTATTTGGACAGGACTTGAATATAAAAACAGGGATGTACTTCTGAGGGTCTATAAGGTTCCGGTCAGGCCACAATTGGAGTATTGTACGCAGTTTTGGGCCCTATATCTCAGGAAGGATGTACAGGCCCTGGAACATGTTCAGAGGAGGTTGATGAGAAAAGTCCCAGGATTGAAAAGCTTAACATATGAAGAACATCAGAGGACTCTGGGTCTATACTCAATGGAGTTTAGAAGATGACAAGGGAACTAATTGAAACCTACAGAATACTGAACAGCTTAGACAGAGTGGATGTTGGGAAAATGTTTCCATTGGTAGGAGAAACTAGGACCCGAGGGCTCAGCCTTCAAGTAGAGGGAAGACCTTTTAGAACGGAGATAAGGAGAACTTCTTCAGGCAGAGAGTGGTGTATCTATGGAATTCACTGTCCCAGAAGGCTGTGGAGGCCAGATCACTGAATACATTTAAGATGGGAATAACTAGGTTCTTGAGTATCAAGAGGATCAAAGGTTACGGGGAGAATGGGGTTGAGAAACTTATCAGCCGTGATTGAATGGTGGAGCAGACTCAATGGGCTGAATGGCATCATTTCTGCTCCTATAGTCTTATGATATGCTGATGAGTGGAGGGGGTGAGGATTGGGGAAAAGAGATAAAGAGGGGAAAAGACATAAAGAGGGGAATACAATTAAGGTAAAGCTGGATACAGATACATAGGAAATACAAGAATTGTACGATAAATTTCAGACCACATAGAAGCACCGGCATACAGAGAGATCTGGCCATATAGATCTCCAAAAGTGGCAACACAGGTGGGTAACGTGATCAAGAAGGCACACAGCACGCTTGCCTTGAGTGTAAGAGTTGGCGAGTTATGTTACAGCGATTTATTCCGTTCACATTCAGAATATTGCGGAAGGACATGGATGTTCTGGGGAGAGGGTATAGAGAAGGGTCACTAGGACATGGATAACATGGACATGGATGCTCTGGGGAGAGTGTATAGAGAAGGTTCACTAGGACATGGATGTTCTGGGGAGAGGGTATAGAGAAGGGTCACTAGGACATGGATAACATGGACATGGATGCTCTGGGGAGAGGGTATAGAGAAGGTTCACTAGGACATGGATAACATGGACATGGATGCTCTGGGGAGAGGGTATAGAGAAGGTTCACTGGGACATTGCCTGGTCTGGAGGTCTCATTATGAGAAGAGATGGGGTAAACCTGAATTATTTTCACTGTAAAGATAGAGGCGGAGGGATGACCTCGACAAAATGATGAGACACACCGATTGGCTGGATGGGGGTGGCATGGTGGCTCAATCATTAGCACTGATGCCTCACAGCGCCAGGGAAACTGGTTCGATTTCAGTCTCAGGCAACTGTCTGTGTGGAGTTTGCAAATTCTCCCTGTGTCGATATGGGTTTCCTCCGGTTTCCTCTCACAATCCAAATGTGTAGGTTAGGGTGGAGTGGCTATGCTAAATTACCCACTGCCCAGGGATTGGCAGGTTAAGTTGGATTGTCCGTGCTTAAATTGCCCCACAGTGTTCAAGAATTGAAAGTTAGGTACATTAGTCAGGGGTAAATGTCGAGTAATAGGGATAGGGAAATGGGTCTGTGTGGATTATTCTTTGGATGTTTGGTGTTGGGCCAGATAGTCTGTTAGATAGTCAGAGGCTTTCCCCCTCCCCAGAGTGGAAAAGTCAACTACAAGAGGGCACAGGTTCAAGGTGAGAAGGGGACAGTCTGGGGGAGAATTGAAAGGGAAGATTTTTCACACAGTTGGATGCTGGATGCCTGGAATGCATTGCCATTGGATGGAGTGGAAAGAGGCACCTTAGCAACACTTAAGGTATATCTGGATAGACACATGAATGGGAGGTGAATACAGGGACAGGAACCACACATCAGCAATAAATAGCAGATCTAAGTTAGGATTAAGAATTGGCACAGGCTTGGATGGGGAGGGGGTAGGGGGTAAAGTGAACTTTCAAAAACAGGGGATACCTGTATGCTGATGAAGGGGTGGGTGGATGCTCAGGTGTAGCATAAACACTGACAGAGGCCAATTAGATCGACTGTGCTGGAGACTCAATGGGACAGAGACAAATGTATCTATTTCAGATCTAAATGCACTTCAGCCACTTCTGTGGACTGTTCCATAGGGATGGTGCAATCCCAGGCTCAGAGAGCATCAGCCCCCATTGGAAGTAAAGTGGGTGTGAGAGCGACCAGTCAGCATAAAGGAACCCCTTACCCCTCCCACTTCACCCACTAAACAGGGTTCAAGATGTGACTCTCAGCAGCGGTAACAGCAGAATCCAACCCGAATCCCTGCGCAATCTCACTTGTGAAGTTGCTGGTGTCTCCACAAGTTGCACGACTGGGTGAAGCCCTTCCCACACACTGGACAGGTGAACGGCTGCTCCTTGGTGTGGATGTGCTGGTGTTTGTGCAGGGTGGAGGAATCACAGAAGTCATTGCTCCACACGGGACAGGTGAACGGCTTCTCCCCAGTGTGGACGTGGAAGCCGAGCAGCAGGTGATACGACCGGGTGTAGCCCTTCCCGCACACGGAGCAGGAAAATGGTTTCTCCCCGGTGTGCATCCGCTGGTGCGGCAACAGCTGGTGTGACTGAGTGAAGCCCTGCCCACACACGGGGCAGATGAACGGGTTCTTGCTGGTGTGGACCCGCTGGGGGCCAGGAGGTGGTGTAACTGAGGGAAGCCTTTCCTGCATGAGTACAGGTGAATAGCCGCTGCCCGACGTGCAAACGCCAATGAATCTCCAGCGCAGATGGCGAAGGGAAACCATTCCCACACTCCCCACATTTCCACGGTTTCTCCATAGTGCAGGTGCCCTCGTCTGTCTCTGACCTTAACAATCAGTTGAAAACTCGCTCACACTTACAGCATGTGTGTGGTGTTACTGGTGAACCCTCTGATAATTGGAACACTCTCATTCAGTCTGTAAAGCTTGTTCCAGTCACTACTCTGGTGTGTGGGTATGTGAGACTCTAAGGTTCCAGTCACACTGACGTTTAAAACCTAACTAAGCAGACAGACTTTCTCCTCTTTGTTTTCAAGGTCATCAATATCCACGTCCTCGTGAATCAAGTGACTGTCAGACTTTGATGTGATATTTGGTCTGAGATTTCTGCCTCCAAATTCTTCTCTTGTAATATTCTTGTGAAGTGATTGCAAGGATCATCACAGTCAGTCCATGACAGAAAATCTAAACGTAATTCTAGTTACTGTGGAACATTCTTTCCTCTCAATCCCAAAGATCTTTGTGTAGATCTATATGTAACTGTAAACCAACAGGGTTATGGGGCAGACTGCATACCTCAACAAAGAGTTCACATGGACTCAAGTTGCTGAATGGACCTCTAGTGCAGTATTGACGTTCTTACTGAAGATCTACAATATGCTGCAGTACGGTATTACAAGCCCAGAAACAACTGCAAATCAGACAAGGTCTTTTCAGAAGTTGGACCATGAATTTCTGAAGCTGCTGCTGCTCTTCTTCTCTCTCTGAATGAAGATTGATCTTCACCCAAACTTCAACTTCCTTCCTCTGTCCAAATATTTGTGAACACAGCCCTGTTTTTGAAGGATGGCATGTTTCCTGATCATCACAATTAAAGGGGTGTCTTCCCCCTGATGTGCAAAGGGACAGTCAGTCAGGGGAGGACAGGGTCACATCTTGTGTTATGTGAAATCTGTGACAGCTGCAACAATTCATCCCAACTCCTGTACTCAGTGCTCTGACTGATGAAAGCAAACATGCCAAAAGTCTTCTTCACCGCCCTGTCTACCCATGACTCCACTTTCCAGGTGCGATGAACCTGCATCCCTACATCTCTTGGTTTGAAATCCTGCATATGAAACAGATTTGGTGCTTGTTGGTATGTGTTATTATTTGGTGCTTATCTCGACTCTAATTTGCTAGAGTCCTTCCAAGATCCCTACGTTCCATTACACTCCTTAAAGTCCTACCAGTCACCATGAAATTCCGGTCTTGATTTGACGATACAAAATATAAGAACTCACACTTATCTATATTAAACTCCATTTGCCATTAACCTTAAACCTATGCCCTCTAATTTTGGATTCCCCCACCCAAGGGAAAAGACCTTGCCTATTTACCCTACCCATGCCTCTCATGATTTTATAAATGTCTTTAAAGTCACTCCTCAGCCTCCAAAGCTCCAGGGAAAACAGCCCCAATCTATTCAGCCTCTTCCTGTAGCTCAAACCCTCCAGCCCTGGCAGCATCCTTGTAAATGTTTTCTGAACCCTTTCAAATTTCATAACACCCTTCCTGTATCAGAAAGCACAGAATTGCATGCAGTATTGCAACAATGATGGAACCAATGTCCTCGCTGAAGAAGATTTTAAAAACAACATTTATAACTACAAGCAAATCAAGTTAGTTGGGGATGACCTTCCCATAGCAGTTTGTTTTGGCTGTCCTTCATTAACTTATGCTTTATAATATATAAGAAAATATTTTGAGGGATGGGATTGTTGCTCGCATGTCCAACCATCGCTCACCATCCTTCATGGCCTTTGGACCGAGCAATTGGCTACATGCTAGAACTTAGTTGAGAGTCAACCACATTGTAGTAGGTCTGGAGTCACATGATGTGAGCGTGCGCACACATGTGTAGGGTTGTGAATGGTAGATTTCCCTCCCGAAAAGAATACTTTCACAACAATCAGTAATGATTGGACAAAAGCAATAGTTCTGGCAGCATCTATGAGGAGACAACAGTGTTACTGTTTTGAGTCCGGTGGTCCTTCAAAATTAGGCTGGATTCAAAACATTAATTGTTTTCTTTCCACAGATGCTGCCAGACCTGCTGCAGTTTCCCAGCAATTGTTGCTGATCTCCAACATCTGCAATTCATTGTCTTAGCCAATAATGGTTTCCTTGTTGCCAGTACTGAGACAAACTCTCACTTCCTGATCTTTTTATTCATTGAAAATAAAGTCCACTAGCATCCAGGATGGGATTTTAATTTTTGTTCTCAGAAAACCGAAATCTCTGGGCTACTTAACCAGTATCACTAGATCACAATCTTCCCTTCACTGACAGTGACAATCTTGTCCTAAATATTTTTCTTTATTCATTCATGGAATGTGACACTTTGTCTCCTAAAAGAACCAAGTGCCAATTCAGAGGGCAGTTAAGAGTCAATCACATGACTTTGGATCAAGAGTGACACATTCACCAAACTGGGAAAGGACTGAAGATTTCCTTCCTTAAAAACAAGGTTATTAGTGAACAAGATCGGTACTTATGACAATTGATAAGATCATCAAAGCAGCTTTATATTCCAGATACATAAATTGATTTCAAATTGCATCGGGGCCATAGCAGCATCATTTTGAAACTCCAGATGTTAAATCCAGTAACAATGCCCAAATGCCACCAACTCCCTACAATCTCTAGGCTTCCCAACATTGACTGGTCTGTAATTGCCAGTTGTATCCTTTTCCTCATTAGTATTTACTATTCAATTCAGCCCATTGAGTTGACTCTGCCATTCATTCAGATCACAATTATTCTGGTAAACATTTACTCCACTTTTCTGCCATTGTCCCATAATCCTCAGTAATCCTCAATTCGCTTACTGATTAAAACAAACACTATCTCAGCCTTGAATGCACATAACAACCCAGGCTCAACAGCCCTTTTAGTATCAAGTTCCACAGATTTACTGCCCTCAGGAGAAATTCCTATCTGTCCTAAGCATGCAATCTCTTATTTGGAGGTTACTTCCTCTGGTCCCAGACTCACCCACGTTTCCACATCTAGCCTGTCAAGTCTCCTCAGAATCTTGTACGTGACAATAAGGTTACCTCTAATTCTTCTAACTTCTAATAAGCACAGGCCCAACCTATTCAGTTCTCCTCATAAGACATTCTTTCCATCCGATATCATCATGGTCAACCATCTCTGGACTGCCTCCAATGCCAATATATCTTTCCTCAGGTAAAGGGCCCTAAACTGTTCATAATATTCACTTGTGGCCTGACTAGGGCCTTACAAAGGTTCACTATAACCTTTCTACATTTATACTCTGTTGAAAAGGCCAAACTCCCATTTGCCTCCCTATTACTTACTGAAATTGGATGAAGAGATTCGTGGATGTGATTCCAAATCCCTCTAAAGTTTTCTCCATTTAATATTCAGTTCTTCGCCTCCTGACAAACTGCATGACCTCATTTTCCCATCTGCCAAGCTTTCGTTCATTTGCTTAACCTGTCTATATCCCTCTCCAGATATCTAATGTCATCCTCACCACCTGCTTTCACATCAACTGTCTCTTCTGCAAACTTAGCAATAGTACATTCACTTTACTTATCCAAGTAATTCGTATACATATTGTAAATAATGTTGACCCCAGCGCTGATCCCTGTGGTACACCACAAGTTACAAGTTGCCATCCTGAACATGCCCCTTACCACAACTGTGGTAGTTAGCCAATCCTCTATCCATGCTAACATTCAGCCTCCAACACCCTGGGCTCTTTGCTTACTATTTCATGAGATGTGAATATCATTGGCTGTGCCAACAACTCTTTCCAAACTGACCTTGAAAAGGTGGTGCTGAGCTGCCTCTTAAATTGCTTCACAAACATGGTGTGGTCTGCAACAATGTTCAGGAGTGAGTTCCAGCATTTTGGTCAATAACAAAGAAGCAATGCGATATATCTTGCAGTCGGAATCCTGTGTTCACACTTCTCTGTTCTTGGTGGTTGAGGTCATGGCTTGGAAGATGCTTTTGAAGAACCACCACTCATGCAATCAAGCCAGGCTGACAGATTCAGACTCTGCCATTTGATTTTCCTCATCAATCTACATTCTTTCCAGCCGTGTTTCAGTCTCAAACTGCCACGCAATGCCTTCTGTCTGCTGTCCAAAGAACACCCAATCGTACAACCTCCCAGTAAAATCGGTCGTATTATACCATGACATCTTAAAATAAATTTTCAAACTACTGACATAGTGTCAAATCTTTTTTGTAATAGGATTCAATGAGCTCTCCTTCCTTCCCAAAGGTTTGTTGTTAAGTTGGTTCTGGAAGATGCCACAAAACTGGCATTTTCCTTTGTCAAAAATACAGTGAATACAATGTCAAACTACTGGGTCCACGATTTTCCTTATATCAAGCTGCTTTGCAAGCCGGAAACTTGACCAGATTCCCGACACGGATACAAAAGCCAGGCATCTGTTAAAACCACATGACCACAGGCCACTATTCTGAAGGTCAATGCACGACTGTGCCGGTCTTAGGTTGTCCCTCGCTCAAGGAATCTTACCCATCATTGGCTAACCAGTCACCTTCACTTGACCAATAAAAACCCACATCCATTTTACAGCTGTCAAGTACGGACACGGGCAGTGGTAACTGGCTTATCACTGTGATCAGTGGCCGTCGAGACCAATCGAAGCCATTTAAGAATACCAGATGATGGCTAGGAATCTCTTGAGTGAACAATAGTCTCTTGAGTCTCGAGGCATATAGCACTTCACAATCTCAAACTGCAGCATAAAAGCACAAATTTACCTGTTGTCAATTTGAACGGGAAAGAAAACAAATACACAACTAGGGGGTCTCTGCACCTCAGCCCTCACATTCTGAGGCCCGAAATGGGAAGGATTAGAAATGAGAGATACAGTTATAAAGTAAAATCATAAGTTGTCCCGCGCTTCTCTCTCAGGCATATCTCCTCCATTCCCTCTGATCCTGATCCCGTAATCTTTCCCTGGGGTGCCCCCATCACAGGCTCCTCCAGCACCGCTGCCTGGTATGCGGGTGGGGGGGTTATCCTTTCCCGTCAGGGCACGGTCAATTGTTCGTGTCACAAGCGTCCTGATACATGGTATACAACAACAACCACAGGTAATAAAGATAGCAACAGAGATGCATAAACCAAGGGCCAGCTGTCCCAGCACAGTTCCCCATCTACCAAATGTGCTATTCAGCCAATCTATGACTGGGTTGTTAACCCCTGACTGCTCAGAAATGATGCCAGTTGTTGTTCCCCTCCCTGTCGTTATCAAATCATAAGCGGAATGGCTCTTTCTTCCCTTTATAGATCAGGACACTCCCGCCTAAAATGCCCTATCTTTCCACAATAATGGCATCCTGCCTGTGGAGACCTTCATCTCTGCCCCTGTCGCTCAAACCCTCTACCAAATGCTCCTCCTTGTCTCTGCCTATCCCCTTTCCTCTCTGCCCTACATGCTGTCACCCGCTGCTCCGGTTGCTCACTCTTGGTTCCATTCTTCTCCTAATTACCTCATCAACCGCAGCGACCGTCATTTTCGCCTTCTGCTACTGTCTCTCGTCCTCTCTCTTTACAAACACTTTCTGTGCCTCTCCTAACAATTCATCTAATGGGTTTTTCCCACTCCACCCTTCTATCTTCTGTATCTTTCCCTGTCCAGCATCCCCATATAAGTCCCCTTTCTTCCCCAGTAAATAGTATATTCAAAATAGACATTAACTCAGCCCACATATACAGACTGGGCCTCAAAAATAGATCAATTTGTTCTGACAATCCTATCGGATTCTCAACCAGGACCGTCATTTCCTTTTAGATGTTCCAACCTCCCCACTGGTGAGGGGGACACACACAAACCCAATCTCCTTGTCCCCTATTGGTACTTCCCGAAGGGGACAAGTCGTTACGTTCTTCCCTTTTTCTTTCTTTTAAGAAACATTGCAATGTTCCTAGCTTCCCATATCCTCAAACACCAATTTATCAATTCATGCTTGACTAACTTTAAAGCCTGTTCCTACCTTGTAAACTTATTTATATATTTACGTCCATTTATTCAGTATTCAATATTTAAAATGTAAAATTAATAGAGTTCCCAATTTTGAAATCCACTGTGATCACCCAGTTTTAGTACCCTAATTTAGATCCAAAATTAGTTTTCTTAAGTCCTCCTGACCAATCATTACTCAATTACAATACTTTAGGTTGTAAAATAATCAGAGCTGTCTTACAAGAATTTGCCAATTCAAGTTAAAAAAAAACTTCTAATGCATGAACAATGGCCGAATCCAAGGTCACAGATAATAACCATGGAAGTTTTCGTTTTTACGACAACCTACTGTTGAACTGAAACTTCAACTGTCCTCCATATATTGCTTTTATGTAAAGATAAAAGAGATTAGTTAGAATCGGATAGTAAGGCAGTCATGACTTGTAAAAGAACAGAAATTATCAACTTTAAAAAATCATGTTAAGTTTCCATAAAAATCACATTTAAAACAGTCCTGGAACTCAAGCTCCAGGGAATAAAACTTAAACATTCAATCACCGACAAACAAATGTGCATTCAAACCAGATCACAAAGGGTTAAACTTTCTGTCAGTTGTACAGCTCTTTTCACT
This sequence comes from Hemiscyllium ocellatum, assembly GCF_020745735.1. Classification (NCBI taxonomy): domain Eukaryota; kingdom Metazoa; phylum Chordata; class Chondrichthyes; order Orectolobiformes; family Hemiscylliidae; genus Hemiscyllium; species Hemiscyllium ocellatum. The sequence goes on along the minus strand of NW_026867486.1, from coordinate 346,358 downwards.
CACTCTCTCTCTCCTCAGGCTGCTGGGACAGATCGGCTCGCTCTCTCTCTCTTCGCTGGCTGCTGCGAGTCTCCTTACCCCTAACCCTTATTTCTCGCAATCCTTTTTCTCTAACCTTCTCTCTTGCTTTCTCTTCCCTTTTCTCTGTTTCTCTCCCCTTTGTCTTTATTACCTTCTGTCTCTCTTTATCTATCTCCCTCTTTCTCTCTCTCTCACTTCCTGTGTCGGTCTCTCTGTATCTCTGTTTCTGTCTGTCTCTGTCCCCTGTCCCTCTCCTTACCCAATGCCCCTCACTTCTAGGAATTTTAAAGTCTGTGCTACGGGGTCCTCGTTACCACCGAGTTCCACGCGTCTCCCGCGTTTATTAATTCCAAGTTCCACGCGATACCCCCACCCCTCCACGCAGGAGAATTTTTAAAATTACATAGTGTTTGGGGATGTGCAGGTTAGGGGGCATTGGCCACGCTAAATTACCCATAGTGCCTAGGGATGTGCAGGTTAGGGTGCATTGGCCATGCTAAATTACCCATAGTGCCTAGGGATGTGCAGGTTAGGGTGCATTGGCCGTGCTAAATTACCCATAGTGCCCAGGGATGTGTAGGCTAGGTGGGTTAGCCAATGGGAATTGCAGGGTTACAGGCAGAGGTCTGGGTGAGGTGTGGGTTGGATGGGCTGAAGGGCCTGCTCCTACACTGCAGGGGTTCTAAGCGTGAGATGAGGTGCTTGACGGAAACGATGGGGAAGAGGCAGTGAAAACACAACGAGACCGTTTGAAAGTGGGAGCATGACTGGTGGGGGTGGGTAAATGGGATGTGGTGAGGGAGGGGGCTTAGGAGAGAAAGAGACACAGAAAGAGAGGGTCACACACAGATACAACTGGTGAAAGTGGGGAAGATTGTGATAGGTTCAGATAAGGTGGAGGAAGAAAAGCTGTTCCCTATTCACTGATAGTGACAAGGTCAGGGGCGGCCTGAAGTTCAGGGGTTTGAGCAGGAGAGAGAGGGGGAAAACAGAGGAAAAACAGGTTTACCCAGCAAGCAGCAATATGCTGGAATCCGCTGTCACCTCAGAGAGACAGACAGACGCAGAGCCAGAGCCAGAGAGACAGAGACGGGGAGGTAATCAGATGAATGGCCTCCCTGTGCTGTGAGATCCAAAAGGAGCACGCGAGCAGCTGCCCCAGTGTTTCTGGCGGTCTGAGGCATCTCCCCCTCGCCCCATTACCGGTACCGCTCTCCCGTCCCATTGGCACCTTCCCGGTGAACGGCCCACTCTCCCAATGCACTCAAGCTGCCCATTCCCCCCCCCCGGGGGCTGGAAGAGGACGGAACAGCCCGTTCCGGAGCGGGGCTCGGGAACGCTGCCCATGTCTGCGACGCCCTTTCCGCGAAAGGAAACAAAAAGGACAACAGACAGGGGACCACCTGCATCAACGGGAATGACAACATTTCACCCTCAGACAAGGCTTTGTCAAGAGATGTACAGCACGGAAACAGACCCTTCGGTCTAACCCATCCGTACCGACCAAATATCCCAACCCAAACTAGTCCCACCTGCCAGCATCCGGCCCATATCCCTCCAAACCCTTCCTATTCATGTACCCATCCAAATGCCTCTTAAATGTTGCAATTGTACCAGCCTCCACCACATCCTCTGGCAGCTCATTCCATACACACACCACCTTCTGTATTAAAACGTTGCCCTGTAGGTCTCTTTTATATCTTCCCCTCTCACCCTAAACCTATGCCCTCTAGTTCTGGATTCCCCAACCCCAGGGAAAAGACTTTGCCTATTTATCCTATCCATGCCGGTCATAATTTTGTAAACCTCTATAAGGTCATCCCTCAGCCTCCGACGCTCCAGGGAAAACAGCCCCAGCCTGTTCAGCCTCTCCCTGTAGCTCAGATCCTCCAACCCTGGCAACATCCTTGTAAATCTTTTCTGAACCCTTCCAAGTTTCGCAACAGCGGGAAGACCCAGAAATGGAAAAGACTGAAGGGGGAAGTCAGCGGTAAATCTTTTGAAGAGGTTACAAAGGAGAGACCTCTGTCTGCAGCGGGAATGACCCCCACAGTAGCAGGTCGAGGTGGACGGCATTTAAGGAGAAGCTGGTTACAGACGTCAGGGAGAAAGGAACTGAAGGGAATGCTGCTGTAAGGGAAATCAAGTGTGAGCAAGTGAAGGGGAGGTGCGTAGAGGCTCACATGGGTCAGAAATACTGAGAGAGACCAGTTGAGCTGAAGGACCTGACTGGAGACTCAATGGGACAGAGAGTGAAATCTTGGATCCACCTGCAAGAGAAGGAGAAACACGTGATTTACCTTCCAGGATTAAGCAAGTCCCGCAGATTCTGCAGATCACTTTATTGGTCACAGCACTGAGTATAGGGGTTGGGGTCTGGACAGGACGTTGGTTAGGCCACTTTTGGAATACACAGGAACCTCGATTATCCAAAGGACACATGCAGGGTGTATTTCAGTCGCTTGACGATTAGATCCCTTACAGTGTGGAAACAGGCCCAACCAGTCCACACTGACCCTCCGAAGAGTAACCCACCCAGACCCATTTCCCTCTGACTAATGTACCTAACACTACGGGCAATTTAGCATGGCCAATTCACCCTGACCTGCACATCTTTGGACTGTGGGACGGAACCGGAGCACTAGGAGGAAACCCACGCAGACGCGGGGAGAATGTGCAAACTCCACACAGTCTGTCACCTGAGGCAGGAATGAAACCAGGGTCCCTGGTACTGTGAGGTAGCAGCGCTAACCACTGAGCCACCGTGCTGGTTCATCTAATTCTGGATAATCGAAGTTCCTCTGTATTATGTGCACTTCTGGTCTATCGGAAGGATGTTGCAAAACTTGAAAGGGTTCAGAAAGATTGACAAGGATGTTGCCAGGGTTGGAGGGTTTGAGCTACAGGGAGAGGCTGAACAGGCTGGGGTTGTCTTCCCTGGAACGTCGGAGGCTGAGGGTTGACTTTAAGAGAGGTTTATAAAATCATGAGGGGCATGGATAGGGATAGACAAAGTCTTTTGCCAGAACTAGAGGGCATAGGTTTAGGGTGAGAGGGGAAAGATTTAAAAAGGGTCCTAAGGGGCAACATTTTTCACACAGAGGGTGGTGTGTGCGTGCGGAATGAGCTGCCAGAGGAAGTGGTGGAGGCTGGTACAATTGCAACATTTAAAAGGCATCCACTTGGGTATCTGTGTAAGGAGAGGTTTGGAGGGATAGGGCCAATTGCTGGCAAATGGGACTTGATTAGTTGAGGATATGGAGGAGTTGGAGCGAAGGGTCTGTTTCTGTGTTGTACATCTCCACTTCAGGAGGAAATGCGCAGTCGCAGGCTCGCAGAACCACTGGATGCCAAGGGGATGAGAGCACAGCAACTGCAGTGACCCTCCCCCATCCCACCCAGGGTTCAGCCCTGGGCGGTGACTCACAGCGGCTGGCCCCGTCACTTGTGCCCCCGCTGGTGCCGCAGCAGGTGCTGAGAGGAAGCGAAGCCCCTCCCGCAGACGGGGCAGGTGAAGGGCCGCTCCCCGGTGTGGACCTGCTGGTGTGAGAACAGGTGGGACGACTGGGTGAAGCCCTTGCCGCAGACGGAGCAGGTGAAGGGCCGCTCCCCGGTGTGAAGCCGCTGGTGCCGCAGCAGGGTGGACGAGTGAGAGAAGCTCTTGCCGCAGACGGAGCAGGTGAAGGGACGCTCCCCGGTGTGAAGCCGCTGGTGCCGCAGCAGGGTGGACGAGCGGGTGAAGCTCTTGCCGCAGACCGAGCAGCTGAACGGCCGCTCCCCCGTGTGGACCCGCTGGTGGGTTAGCAGGTCGGACGAGCGGGCGAAGCCCTTGCCGCAGACAGAGCAGGTGAAGGGCCACTCCCCGGTGTGGACCTGCTGGTGCTGCAGCAGGTTGGACGACTGGGTAAAGCTCTTGCCGCAGACCGAGCAGCTGAACGGCCTCTCCCCGGTGTGGACCCGCTGGTGGGTCAGCAGGTGGGAGGAGTCGGTGAAGCCCTTGCCGCAGATGGAGCAGGTGAAGGGCCGCTCCCTGGTGTGGACCCGCTGGTGGGTCAGCAGGGTGGACGACTGGGTGAAGCACTTGCCGCAGACGGGGCAGGTGAAGGGCCGCTCCCCGGTGTGGAAACGCTGGTGGGTCAGCAGGATAGACGACTGGGTGAAGCCCTTCCCGCACTCGGAGCAGCTGAACGGCCTCTCCCCAGTGTGGACACGGCGGTGGATCTCCAGCACGGAGGGGGAGCGGAATCCTTTCCTGCAATCCCCACACTTCCATGGTTTCTCCATGGCGTGCGGAATGCCTCCTGAGACTTCCTTTCCCCACAGTGGGCAAACTGGCTCAGGCACGTGCCCCTGTGGTTCAGGTGAAGACGATACTTTAAGAGCCGACTGAAGCAGACAAAAACGTTCAAAGAATTTGCCCCTTCTGGACTGAAAGAGGGACGTCTCTCCTGTCCCACGAATCAAGGGGCTCTGTCAGACCTTCACATGGTACTCCATTGGGGAGCTCTACCTGCAAAGCTGCTCTTCTCATATCCTGTGAAAAAGGGGATTACAAAAGTCATTGCTGCCTGCACATGACAGGAATTTAGAACAGATCATTCTAGTTTCTGTAGAACTTCCCTAAAACAATCAAGTTACAATATGCAGATGCCAGTGTTGGGCTGGGGTGTACAAAGGTAAAAAAAAAATCACACATCACCAGGTTGTAGTCCATTAGATTTGTTTAGAAGTTCGAGCTTTCAGAGCTCTGCACCTTCATCAGGTAGCTAGTAAAACCTCCAGGCGAAAAAGACAGCAGATGCTGGAGATCAGTGTGGTGCTGGAAAAGCACAGCAGGTCAGGCAGCATCCGAGGAGTAGGGAAAAAAAAATCGACGTTTCGGGCAAAAGCCCTTCATCAGGAATGAGGAAAGAATGAGGACACTTTCCTCATTCCTGAAGAAGGGCTCATGCCCGAAACGTCGAATCTCCTGTTCCTTGGATGCTGCCTGACCTGCTGAGCTTTTCCAGCAACACATTTTCAGCTCTGATCTCCAGCATCTGCAGACCTCACTTTCTCCTATAACCTAGAGTTGTGTGATTTTTAACTTTAAGAAGTGTTGCAAATCTCCACCCCCCCCCCCCCCCCCACCACACACACACACACACACACACACACACACACACTTTTCTTCAATTCTCACTCTGCTGTTTCTGATATTACCCATCCCCCAGTATTGTCCAGAAAGGGACTTATTACCTAAAAAAGCTGTAAATCTCCATCCCACACACTCTTTAACTCTTGCTGTACCTAATATCCCACCTCCCCCCCATGCTCCAGCAGGGTCTGACTGATGCTCATTGACTGAGCCACACTCACCTCTTCCTGGACACAGGGACCCTCCAGACCAACACAACATCAGCTCCCCTTGACCCCCCCGCAATGGCGCATGTGCAGGAGCAACCGGTCACGTGAATCGAGGAACCGCTGTCGTCACAGAGGCCGCGCGTTGATTTGACGGACCGCCCGCCCGTGCGGCGTTCCAGCCTTTCCCATTGGTCCACCGCGCCGTGCGTCACGCGGCGGCACTGGTCTTTGTGACGCCCACGCGACCTCTCTCCTCCACTACCCTCACGTGCCCCTCCCTTAACCTTGACACGGGGAGGCATGACCAATGGGGAGCCTTGGAGGACCGGAAGGAAGGCTGGTCCTCCTACCAATCAGAGCATCCCCTCAGTGTCTGAATGCGGAAGTTGGATCATGAGCTCCTGCTGCTCTCTCTCTCTCTCTCTCTGAATGAAGATTGAGTGTTACCCCAGACTGCACCAACCTCTGTGAGTACAGCACCCTCTCTTCTCACCCCTCCTATTCCATTTCTTTTCTCATTTTGGGATTAAACTGTTGGTTTGTAGGAAGTGAAGTGAAAGGAGGTGAACTCAGGAAAGGTGCATATGCTGGATGCATTGGTCTAGATCGCTGTCTGTGTCTCTCTCGTGTCCTTCATCAGGAATTGCGGAGGGGGAGGGGGGTGGGGGTTTGGGGGTGTGGAAAGGGTGCTGAGAGATAAATAGGAAGGTGGGAGTGGGGCTGGGGGTAAGGTAGATGCAGGTTGGGGGGGGGAGGTGATGGCGACAGGGTGGAGCAGATTGGTGGGAAGGAAGATGGACAGGTGGGACAGTTCAAGAGGGTGGTGCTGAGTTGGAGGGTTGGAGCTGGGGTGGGAGGGGGGAGGGAATGTGAGGAAACTGGTGAAATCGATGTTGATGCCGTGTGGTTGCAGGGTCCTAGGCCACCTGATACCTGGAGGAAGAATGCCTCTGCATTGGGACCCTCCAACCATACAGGATCAATATTGATTTCACCAGTTTCCTCATTTACCCCCCCCCCCCCCCACTGCCCAATCCCAGACACAACCCTCGAACTTGGGACTGCTCTTTTGAACTGTCCCACCTGTCCATCTGCCTTCCCATCTATCTGCTCCACCCTCCTCTCTGACCTGTCACCTCCTTCCCTCGCTTTCATCTACCCATAGCATTCTCAGCTCCCTTCCCCCAGTCCCACCTCCCTCCCATTTATCTCTGTCCCTTTGGGCCCACCCCACATTCCTAATCAAGGGGTTATGCCCAAAACATCAAACCTCCTGCTCCTCTGATGCTGGCTGACCTGCTGTACTCTTGCAGCACCAGACATTTTGGTGCTTATTTGTCTGGATGTTCTGATGTGACCCATTCGCAGATGTGAAGTCACATTCGAGATAAACTCCTTCATGGAATGTGGGCTTTTTTTTGGCAAGGCCAACAATGTTTTCGTCCCTAACTGCCCTTCAGACAAGAGGATTGCCAGACTTTAGGGGGCATTTTAAAAGTCAAGCACGTGAGCCATCATATGCAGGCAGCACCAAGTTAATGCTAGCGGGTTTCCTTCCCTGAAGAGCGTTATTGAATCAAATGGGTTTTCAGAAAAGTTTCATTCTCTCAATGACTGAGACTAGTTTTCAGTTCAGATTTTAAAAAAAATTTAAATTCCCCAATGTTTGTTTTTACTGGTATTTGGACCCATGAGCCCAGATTATTTGCCTGGGGCCTCTGGATTGCTGGTCCAGTGTTGTTGTTATAACATCACTGACTCACCTGGACAGCATTGAGAGTCATACAGATGTATAGCACACAAAGAGACCCTATGTGCAACTGGTGCATGCCGAGCACATAGCCAAAATTGATCTAGTCCGATGTGCCAGCACGTCCCTCCAAACCCTTCCCATTCATATTCCCATCCAGATGCCTTTCAAATGTTGCAATTGTCCCAGCCTCCACCACTTCCTCTGGCAGCTCATTCCATACACGCACCACCCTCTGACTGACAAAGTTGCCCCTTAGGTCCTTTTTATGTCTTTTCCCCTCTCACCTCTAGTTCGGGACTCTCCCACCCCAGGGAAAAGACCTTGTCTATTCACCCTATCCATGCCCCTCATTATTTTATAAACCTCAATAAGGTCACCCCTCAGCCTCCGATGCTCCAGGGAAAACAGCCCCAGCTTATTTAGCCACTCCCTGTAGCTCAAACCCTGGCAACATCTTTGTAAACATTTTCTGAGCCCTTTCAAGTTTCGTTTAACTGAACAGTAAAAGTCATACTGGACAGGGATATATCATAGTGTTACTGTGCAATATGTATTTATTTACGGCTGTATAAATTTGATTTATAATTATTTCTAGTTATATCATAGTGTTGTAGCCATGTTATGTATTCCAAGTTTGGGAGAAGATTTGTAGCTCGGCTGCTCGTTGTTGTGGTTCTGTTTGCCGAGCTGGGAATTTGTGTTGCAGACGTTTCGTCCCCTGTCTAGGTGACATCCTCAGTGCTTGGGAGTCTCCTGTGAAGCACTTCTGTGTTGTTTCCTCCGGCATTTATAGTGGTTTGTCTCTGCCGCTTCCGATTGTCAGTTCCAGCTGTCCGCTGCAGTGGCCGGTATATTGGGTCCAGGTCGATGTGTTTATTGATTGAATCTGTGGGTGAGTGCCATGCCTCTAGGAATGCCCCTTAAACATTTATAAGGTTAACCCTCAGCATCCAATGTAGAGAAAGTGAGACCTGCAGCTGCTGGAATCAGAGTCGAAACGTTTGGGGTTGGAAAAGCACAGCAAGACAGGCAGCATCTGAGGACCAGGAGAATTGACATCTCAGGCCCGAGCCCTTCATCAGGAATGATGTGTGGATGTACAAAGAGGCCTCAGCGTCCTTCTACACCAGTCACTGCCAGTTGTCAGACAAGTGCAGCAAGCAATCAGCAAGGCAAGTGGTATAAATCACAAAATGAACTGGGATTAGAAGTGGGGATGTCTTCCTGCAGTTAGGGGGGTTATTGAATATATTCAAGGCTGAGTTCCTCTGATTTTTGAACAAAGTGTGGATATTTATGTTGTGTGGTTGAGGTGGGGGTTTTTTTTTGAGTGATTTGTGTGTTAGAAGCAGGTACAAGGCAAGAAAATGGTTTTAAGACCACAACAGAACAGTTACGGTCAGACAGCACAGAAACGGACCCTTCAGCCCAACTATTCCACGCTGAGTATGTTCTCAAACTAAAGTAGTGCCACTTGCTAGTGTTTGGCCAGTATCCCCCCGCACCTTCCCTATTCATGTACTTCTCCAAATGTCGGTCAAACGTTGTATCTGTCCGTGCATCCACCACTTCCTCTGGATATTCATTCCATACATGAACCACTCTCTGTTTATAAAAACCTTGTCCCGAATCGGTCCACGCCGTGAATTCATTTGCAGCAACCGAAAGGAAAGGGAAGTGAAAGATTGAATCCAAGAATGAAAATAAAAGGAAAAGGAGTTGAGAAGAGTGTGCCGTACTCACAGATGGGTGACGGAGTAAGGAGGTTACAGTCTGGAGCAAACTCAATCTTCATTCAGAGAGAGGAGCAGCAGCTTCCGAAGCTCGTGTTCCAACTTCTGCATTCAGACAATAGGAAGGCTCTGATTGGCAGGAGGACTGGTATCCTTCCGGTCCTCCAGGGCTTCCGATTGGTCCACCAAAAGAAAGCCGTGACGCATGCTTTGCGAGGAGCATGCGCAGTTTCATCCTCGTAACGGCGAGCGTGCGCAGTACGCTCTCTGGAGATGCTGTTACTGACAGAATTGAAGTGTCCAAATGCCAAGAGAAGTAAAAAAAGAGGTGAGATGCACCCTTTCTTCCCCCCTGTGATATTTACCTTTCCTACACGCCCCATGACTTTATAAATCGAAATAAGGTTACCCGACAACTTGTGGTCGTCGATAGGGCGACCAGAAGTGTACTCAGTACTCTACCCGTGGTCTCACCAATATCCTGTACAACATCAACGTGATGTCCCACCTCCTGCACTGAACGGTGTGAACAATGAAGGAAAGTGTGCTAAACGCCTCCTTCACCACCCTGTCTACCAATGATGCAACTTCCAAAGAACTATGTCCCCAATTTGGAGATGCCGGTGTTGGACTGGGGTGTACGAAGTTAAAATTCACACCACACCAGGTGATACTCCAACAGGCTCATTTGCAAACATAAGCTTTTGGAGCGCTGCTCCTTCATCAGGTGGTTGTGTCTTATGATCCTGTTCAACAAACATCCCATGAAGGAGCAGCGCTCTGAAAGCTCGTGCTTCCAAATAAACCAGTTGGACGATAACCTGGTGTTGAGAAATGTTTAATTTTATGTACCTGAACCCCTCCCCCACCGTGTCTCTGTTCTCCAACATCTGCGGAACTCTCCTGCGCGCATTTATAGGAAGAGAAACCTACCCAGGTTAGCTTGCGCTACACCAGCTTCCGGGTCCACTCCGCGCTTTTTTGCAATAAAGGCGCGCAGGAGAGTCCCGGAGATGTGACTTGACTCTAAGTCTCCCCAATGTTATAGAGATCGCATCGGGAGCAATGGACACAAAAAAGTTACATTGATGGATGCACCGGTGCAAGTCTTCTTACTGCTGCAGCCCGGGTTCGATTCCCGGGCAGCGAGGCCATTTTCAGCAGAGCTACACGGGCGGCTTTATGTCTCCCTGGTAGTCTAGTGGTTAGGATTTGGCGCTCTCACCGCCGCGGCCCGGGTTCGATTCCCGGTCAGGGAAGCAGTTTTTAGCTGGCCTACGGGCTGTCCATTCTTCTGAAATGCGCTTTACAGTTGTTTATTGATCTTCACCGTACCTGGGTGCTGCAGTGTGATGTAGCTCGTTCAAATAGCATCCTGATGCAGATTTGTTTGCATGTGTTGGGATGATTGCTTCTGCAGCTACAAACGAGTGAACAGTCTTCACTCTCTCGACGGAGCAGGTCGGGGCTGCTTGGCAGTGTCTGTTTGTAGACGCGGTTACGTGTGTTTTACAGTTTAAATTTAATTTTTCTTGTATCCATCAATGTAAGTTTTTGTGTCCATTGCTCCCGATGCGATCTCTATAACATTGGGGAGACAGGAGAGTCAAGTCACATCTGCGGAACTCTCCTGCGCGCATTTATAGGAAGAGAAACCTACCCAGGTTAGCTTGCGCTACACCAGCTTCCGGGTCCACTCCGCGCTTTTTTGCAATAAAGGCGCGCAGGAGAGTCCCGGAGATGTGACTTGACTCTAAGTCTCCCCAATGTTATAGAGATCGCATCGGGAGCAATGGACACAAAAAAGTTACATTGATGGATGCACCGGTGCAAGTCTTCTTACTGCTGCAGCCCGGGTTCGATTCCCGGGCAGCGAGGCCATTTTCAGCAGAGCTACACGGGCGGCTTTATGTCTCCCTGGTAGTCTAGTGGTTAGGATTTGGCGCTCTCACCGCCGCGGCCCGGGTTCGATTCCCGGTCAGGGAAGCAGTTTTTAGCTGGCCTACGGGCTGTCCATTCTTCTGAAATGCGCTTTACCGGTTAGTCGGGATAGTGCAGTTTGGTGGAGCTGTGATCTTAATGAATGACGAAGCAGGCTTGCCCAAATGGTCTACTCCTGCTTCTGTTAATTTGAATCTGTAGCACTGTATTTCCAGCGGCGGGAGTTTTCCCACGGCACAAAGGAGGTTTCCTAAAATAAATTTAAACCCCTTGCTTTGCTTGAACTCAAACTGCATTGACTTGGAGGAGAGTGGGCTTTGCAAAGTGCCCTCCCCTCCACACGTGCCTCAACTGCAGGACAGCTGTCCGGCCCGCCTCCATTGTTGACGTCACAATGCGGATGCAGCCCCGTCAGTTTCAGAGTGAAACTTCCTCTCGCTGGGCAATATCTGGGAGCAAAGCAATGTCTCCCTCTTTCCATTCACCATCCTCCAGCAGCGAGGGGGGAGGGGAGGTACGGGTGGGTGAAACACTATTCATTTGTAGCAACTGGAGTGAACCCAGGGAGGGAGCAGACACTCCAAAGGTGCTCAAATACCTTCCATCTCTCTTAAAGCTATTTTCCTCGTGTATTCCCTCAGTTTGGCACGTATACAGTTTGCACCCTCGAAAAGGATTGCTCCTTTACTCATGTTCACAACTAAAAAGTTAGATTCCCAAGGAACTGGGCAGCATTTAAGGGATTGGCATATTATTAAAAAAAATGTAGAGCACCAACTGTATGTGGCTCGTTGGTCTAGCGGTGTGATTCTCGCTTCGGGCCTCCTGCTGCGTGGACGTGTGAGAGATCCCGGGTTCAAATCCCGGACGAGCCCTAGCTTCTTACATTACCTTGTGCGAAAACAGATAATCAATTTTCTCAAAAAGCAGCTTCGTTAAACGAGATCCGTCTTCCTTACTCAGGGATGGGGCAGAGCTGCCATTACAATGAACGCGGCAAGGGCAGCACTTATTCAAAGCGAAAATAAGTTTTAGTTCACACAGAGGATGGTGGGCGTTTGGAACGCGTTGTCAGCAGAGTGGTAGAGGCAAGCACGGTAGATTCATTTAAGATGCGTCTGGATAAGTGCATGAGTGGGTGGGGAGTAGAGGGATACAACACTTAGGAATTGACCAACAGGTTTAGACAGTACATTTGGATCGGCTCAGGCTTGAAGGGCCTGTTCCTGGGCTGTAAATGTTCTTTGTTCTTTGTTCTATATGATGTATATCTGATATTGTTGGCTGTTGTAAAGGTTTGTTTGAAATTATTATTCACCTTCTAATGTAATAATGGAGTTACGTCCTTTTTTGTCATTATTTTTTGTTTAATAGGCCAGCAGGAAGTCATTCAGCAATTTTACTGCCTTTCTTTTCTCAAGCAGCCTTAACATTTCATTTTCATATCCTTGATTCAGCTCCATTTCCAGCATCTTTGTAGGCAGTTTGTTCCATGTTATTGTCACTGGAATGAAGTTTTCCTCCATACATACCTAAGCCTATCTGGCTGCATGAGGGTTTTCAGGTTTCTGTGGCCTGGATAATATGTGATCAGCCGGCATCTGGCAATCTAAAGGAATTGCCACCTATGTTATGTTCATTTAACTGTACTGACAGTGATCACTTATTTTGTGATTTTTCTTTGCAGGAAGACGTGCAGAAAGAAATCTGAAAGCAAATGATGCATCAACTTCTGACAGAGCCACTTGATTCATTGGGCCTTGAATATCAGCAGCCATTCCAATCTAGAAGACATGTTTGCTTGAAAGATTTTGGACATTGGTGTGGCAGGAAGAATACTGAGACACCCGAGTGAGGGAGATTCAGTGCGCTGACTGTGAAAAGTGCTTCAAACCATTTACTCAGCTTAGGGGAATCAAACTCTCACCCCTCACGGTGGGGATAGACTGGTAATTTCAAACCCAGAACAACACAAGGAAAGCTCCTTCAATGGGGAAACCGTGGAAATGTGGGGACCGTGGGAAAGGATTCCCTTCCTCATCCGTGCTGGAAACCCACAGACTCATTCACACCGGGAGAGGCCATTCACCTGCTCAGTGTGCAGGAAGGGCTTCAGTCGGATCTGCCATCTGCAGTTGCACGAGTGGGTCCACAAGGGAGAGAAGCCATTCACGTGCCCCATGTGCGGGAGAGGGTTCACTCAGACAGCTGCACTGCTGACCCACCAGCGGCTCCACACCGGAGAGAGGCCATTCACCTGCTGTCAGTGCCGGAAAGGATTCACCTGCTCCTCCCACCTGCGGAGGCACCAGTGAGTTCACGCGCCATCGCAGGGGGATTGAACGAACGATGGCCGAGTGCCAAGTGCTTATGCACGAAACGCGATTCTCCTGCCCCTTGGATGCTGCCTGACCTGCTGAGCTTTTCCAACACCACGCTCTCGACTCTGATCTCCAGCATCTGCAGTTTTCACTTTCTCCTCGAGGGCAAGGTTGGACTTGTCTTTTATTCACTCATTCACTCCTTACAGCCTCTCCTTTGTTGTGGCCTAACTGCACATACATCAATGCAAGTTTCAGAAAGATTTTTGCAGCTTTTGTTTTGGAAAAAATAACATTCTTCCCGACTTTAAACGAAGTTTCTGAATATACGGTTTTAGTTATTCTCAATTTTAAATATCAACTATTTCCCACATGCCGTGCTTCCCAGGTAAAGTCATCACCATCCATTCTCTATCTCCCCTGAGAAAGACTTCATACAGCGATCAAAGAGGGCTGAGGCACGAGAAAGGACGATTGTGGGGGTGCAGGGGATGAGGGGGTCGCTGGTGGTGGTGGAGAAAGGAGGGAAATGGACAGGGGAACAGACTGTGGTTCAGAGGGTTGTTGGGGGGGGAGAATAGAGGGTGCAGTGTGAGGAGAGAGAATGGGCAGGGGGCAGTGAATAGGGAGAAAATGGACAGGGGGGCAGAATGTGAAGAGAGAGACGGCACAAATGCCACCTTCTCCAGGCCTGGTGTCAATGTCCCATGAACTGGAACCCACTCCTCCTACATTTCTCACAATACACGTGGCTAACGCAGTGGAACCATATCATCCTTCCAGGCCATTCACACCAACCTTCCCAACAGCATCCCACTTAGACTCACTCGATTACGCTACAGCCCTGCAGTTTCCCATGGCTATTTCCTGATGAAGGGTTTTGCCCGAAACGTCAATTCTTCTGGTCCTCGGATGCTGCCTGACCTGCTGTGCTTTTCCAGCTCCACACTCTCGACTCTAATATCCAGCATCTGCAGTCCTCACTTTCGCTCAGTAAGGGGTGAATGTTCTATTCCTAGTCTTTTAGATCTTTTAAAATCCTTCCCCCATACCCTAAGCCTCTACCCTCTAGTTTTGGAATACCTCTGCCCTGGGGAAAGGACAGAAACGTTGAGAAGCCAGACAAAATGCAAAAGAAATAAAATGTAGAGGCACAGGGAAAAAAATTGGCAAAATAAAATAGCGTCGGCATTTGTCTCCCGTATTCGCATTTGGACGCTTAATATTTGTTATGATCGGGAGGTGCCTGTGTTGGACTAAGGTGTACGTGCTCAACTTTGGACTGCTGTGCTGTATCAGAGTTGAATATTGTGGCGCTGGAAAACCACAGTAGGTCAGGCAGCAACTGAGGAGGAAGAGGGTTGACGTTTCGGGCACGAGCCCTACATCAGGAGTGACGTGTGGATAGACAAAGGGGCCTCAGTGTCCTTCCACACCAGTCACTGCCAGTTGTCAGAAAGTGCAGCAAGCAATGAGCAAAGCAAGTAGTATATCAGCGAGAGGAATTGAGTTCAGAAGTGAGGATGTCTTCCTGCAGTTAGGTCGGTTATTGAATTTATTCAAGGCTGAGTTCATGTGATTTTGAAGAACGAAGAAGTTATGGGAGGAGGCAAGAAAATGGTTTTAAGACCAGTACAGAACAGTTACAGAGTCATACAGCACAGAAACAGACCACTCAGTCGAACACGTCCATGCTGATGGTGTTCTGAAACTAAACTGGGCCCACCTGCCAATGATTGGCCCATATCCCTCCGAACTTTCCCTATTCATGTACTTATCCAAATGTCTTTTAAACATTGTAACTGTACCTGCATCCAACAACTCCTCTGGACATTGATTCCTCACACGAACCACTCTTTATCTTTAAAAAAAAGGTGCCCCTCATGTCTTGTTAAAATATTTCTTTCTTCACCTTCAAAATTTGCTCCCTAATCTTGAAACACCCACACTAGGGAAAGAATACTTGCCTTTCACCTCATTTATACCTCTCATGATTTTATAATCCTCTCTAAGGTCACCTCCCAACCTCTGATGCTCCAATGAAAAAAGTCCCAGCCTATCCATCTAGATGCAGGTATGTTTATATCCAGTTATGAACTGTTCAATGCTGGTGCCTGCTTCCAATTCTCTCACTGTATCCAGGACAGCAAGAGACCATATGACATAGGTGCAGAAAACCCCGTTTTGAAATATGGATTTTGGAAAGTCAGATCAGGGCAGGATCTACACATTTAATGGGGAGTGTTGTTGAATAAACATACCTTGGAGTGCTGGTTCATAGTGGAGTCGCAGGTAGACAGGATAGCAAAAAAGGTATTTGGTATATTTGCTTTTATAGGTCAGTGCATTTCAATATAGATGTTGGAGGTCATGTTGCGGCTGTACAGGACATTGATTAGGCCACTTTTGGAATCCTGCATTCGGTTCTGGTTTCGCTGCTACAGGAAAAGTGTTACGAACTTTTGCAAGGATTTGGAAAAGATTTACAAGGCTATTGCCAAAGTTGGAGGGTTTGGTCTATCTGGAGAGGCTGAATAGGCTGGGCTGTTTTCTCTGGACCATTGGAGGCTGAGGATGACTTTATACAAGTTCATAAGGAGCATGGATAGGGTGAATAGCTAAAATCTTTTCCCCAGAGTAGTTGCGTCCAAAACTAGAGGGAATCGGTCTTAGGTGAGATGGGAAACATTTCAAGGGAACTTTACAGGCACCTTTCTTACACAGAGCGTGCTGTGTGTATGGAAAGAGCTGGCAGAGGAAGTGGTGGAGGCTGGTATAATTAAAGCATTTTAAAGGGCATCTGGTAATAGGGAGAATTGAGAGGGATATGGGTTATATGCTGACAAATGAGACTATGTTAATTTGGGATATCTGGTCAGCACGGACAATTTGGACTGAAGGAAAGCAGAAGTGTCATTGTGAAGACTGGACTGTCAGATCAGCTTTCAAGGATGTTTTGTCCTTACTGGGAGCAGAAACTACAATGAAATCTTTCATTTGTGAGACAGCAACGGAGTGAGTGAGGACATTCATGATATTGGCGGAAAGTGGGAATTTGTTGCAATGTGGAGTTGAAGTGATTGAAGTAAAGTGTGCTGAGCAGGGAGCCTAGTGAAGGGTTAGGTGAGTTTTTGTTTTAAACTGCTTGTTTCTTTCAGCCTCCAACATTGTATTTCCAATGCTGTCCATCAGTGGGAGCGGTGAATCAGTAACTGGTAGCGTTAGAAGCCTTACGATTTTCAGTACTGCAGGTATTGCATTGTCTCATCAGCATTGTAAAGGTTACTGGCAGCAGCGGGAGGTGTGGGCTGTATGCACTAGAAATGATTAAGCAGTTAGATAACACACGTACAAGAGGGCAGGGTGGGACTTGTCTTTCGATTTGCAGAAGGTGGGAGTTTCTGGTGCTGCGGTCCATGGCAAACACAACTGCGGTAAATCATAGAATCACTACAGCGTGGAAGCAGGCCATTCATCCCATCAAATCCACACTGACCCATCCGACGAGCATGCCACCCAGACCCACGCTATCTAGTCGTTTCTGCCGGTGAGTGAGACTAGGTCACAAGATTTGGGAGTAGGTTTAAGACAGAGGAGAAGGGACTGCTTTTCCCGGAGAGTGGTGAATCTATGGTAATCTCTGCTCAAGGAAGCAGTAGAAACAGCCATATTCATGACATAGTTCGATGGGATTTTGTATGGTAGGTGAATTTAGGATAGTCAGGATAATGCAGGTAAGAGGAGCTGAGACGATGGATAGATGAGCCATGATCTTAATGAATGGTGGAGTAGCTCGAAAAACCAAATGGCCTACTCCTGCTTCTATTACTGCGAATGCATAAACATGCATTTTCATGGCCAATCCGAATCAAGGCAGGTGAGCAATGTAGTGATGTGGAAACTGAACATCAGAGAATGATAGAAAGATGGGCGGCACGGTGGCACAGAGTGGGCGGCACGGTGGCACAGTGGTTAGCACTGCTGTCTCACTAAATTGCCCGTAGTATTAGGTAAGGGGTAAATGTAGGGGTATGGGTGGGTTGCGCTTCGGCGGGTCGGTGTGGACTTGTTGGCCCGAAGGGCCTGTTTCCACACTGTAAGTAATCTAAAAAAAGGGACTCAGAAAGTAAATGTCCCAGTCCAAAGATGTGTAGGTCAGGTCAAATGACCATGCTAAATTGTCCATAGTGTTAGGTTCATTAATCAGAAAGAAATGGGTCTGGGTGGGCTGCTCTTCAGGGTGTCAGTGTAGACTTGTTGGGCCGAAGGGCCTGTTTCCACACTGTAGGGAATCTAATCTAATCAATCAAAACTGGATTCTACAGAACACAAAAATTGAAACTGAAGACTGTATGGCTGAATGTGTGCTGCCATGTAACAAATCTGAATGAATTGACTGCACAATTGAAGAGAATAATTAAGATCTGAGACTCCTTACGGGGACATGGCTTCACGATGACAAGGATTGGATCTGAACATTGAGGGGGCACGTGGCATTCAAGTTGAAAAGGAAGCGAGGTAAAGATAGAGGGTTGGCACTGCTAATCAAAGCACTAATAACATGGTACTCTGGTGTCAGCTCGGATTTCAGGTCCTGATTTCTCTGTCCTCTTCTCCCTGTTGCCACAGAGTAAGATGTTGTCTGTTCTCGGCTCAGCTGGCTTTCTACTGAAACATTGAGCCCCTTTTACACCTTCCAGAGCAATAAATCATTCAGTCGAACAAGGCCCAATCCAAATATTCTCAGTTTGATAACCATCCAGACTGAGAGAGTCATCTGAGCAGGGAATAAAACAAGAAAAATGAAACAAAATTAAACATAATTGCACATTTGGTGCTTAAAGTGTGTTAATTAGATAGTAGAACAGAATTAGGGGTCTCCCAGGATTCTTATCATCCTCTACTTGAGGAATTCTCTCTCCCTAACAATATTTATATCAACAGAAATAAAACATTTGTTATGAAATAGACATAGAGATATACAGCACGGAAATAGACCTTTTGATCCAACACATCCATGCTGACAAGATGTCCTATATAAATCTAGTATCCCATTTGCCAGCATTTGGCCCATATCCCACCAAACCTTTCCTATTCACACATTCATCCAGATGCCTTTTAAATGTTGTAATTGTACCAGCCTCTACCACTTTCTCTAGCCTATTTACCCTATCCATGCTCCTCATGATTTTATAAATGTCCATAAGATCACCCCTCAGCCTCCGACCCTCCAGGGAAGCAGCCCCATCCTATTCAGACTCTCCTTCTACCACAAACCCTCCAACTCTGGCGACATCCTTATCAAGCTTTTCTGCACACTTTCAAGTTTCACAACATCGTTCCTATCCTATCGTAGGGAGACCAGAATCGAATGCAATAATCCAAAAGTAGCCGAACCAATGTCCTGCACTGGGGCACTGACTAATAAACGCAGGCATATCAAACACCTTCTTCACTATCCTGTCTATGTGTGACTCCCCTTTCAAGGAACTATGAACTTACCATCGAGCCATACAGCATGATCATGGACCTTTGGTCCAACCAGTCCATGCCAAACATAATCCCAAACTAAATCAGTCTCTCCTGCCTGCTGTTGGCCTGTATCCCTCCAAACCTTTCCTAGTCATGTCCTAAAACAAATGTATTTTTATTGTACCCGCATCCACCGCTTCCTGAGGAAGTTCATTGCACACATCAATCACCATCTGTGTAAAATTAGTATTTGAATGGCAAGGACGAAATGGTTTATGAAAATAAACAGCTTCTACCAAACCCACTACAGCATGTATGGTAGGAACTCTGGAGTCTTTCAAATCGGTATTTCCATGGAGTGGAGGGGGGGAGTAAAGTGTTGGATTCACAGAGGTGGGCCTCTTCTGAGAGTGTAAAACTAAAATTAAACCCCGTGCTTTGCTAGAACTCAAACCGCATTGACGTGGAGGAGAGCGAAAGGAGTTTGCAAAGTGTCCTCCCCTCCCCATGTGCTTCAGCTGCAGGGCAGCGCAGGCGCAGTGCGTCCCCCCACCCCATTGTGGACGTCACAACGTGGAGGCAGCCCTGTTAATTTCAGAGTGAAACTCCCTCCCTCTGGGTAACATCTGGGAGTAAAGCAATGTCACCCCCTTTCCATTCCTCATCCTGGGAGGGGAAGAGAGAGAGGCATGGGGGGAGTGTAGGGTGAGGTGGAGACTGTTCACTTGTAGCAACTGGAGTGACTCCATGGAGGAAGCAGGCTCTCCAAATGTGCTCAGATGCTCTCTGTCCCTCTCAAAGGTATTTTCCTTGTGTATTCTCTCAGTTTGGCACGTACACAGTTTGCACCTTGGAAAAGGTTTGCTTCTTACCTCATCTTCAGAATTATAAGGGTAGTTTCTCATGGAAGTATTTAAGGGATTGGCACATTGATTTCAAATGTTGATATATGTTGCTTCATATGGTGTATATCTGATATTGTTGGCTGTTATAAAAAACTTTGTGGCTATGATTTTACACCTTCTAATGCAGTAATAGAGTTACATTCTATATTTCGTGTCTTTTTTTTATTTACTAGGACAGCAGGAAGTCATTCAGTAACTTCACTGGCTTTCTTTTCCCAAGCAGCCTTGGCATTTCATTATCATATTCTTGATTCAGCTCCATTTCCAGCACCTTTGTCGACAGCTTGTTCCAGGTTATTGCGATCTAAATTAAATTTTCCTCCATACACACTTAAGACTATCTTGTTGCATGAGGGTTTTTTGTGTCCTGCATAATATATGGTCAGCACTCATCTAGCAATCTACAGGAATTTCCACCAATGTTATGTTCATTTAACAGTACTGACAGTGATCACTCAACTTGTGATTTTTTTTTGCAGGAAGACATGCAGAAAGAAATCTGAAAACAAATGATACATCATCTTCTGACAGCGCCACTTGAGTCAATGGGGCTTGAATATCAGCAGCCATTCAATTCGAGAAGAAATGTTTGTTTTTGTCTGTGTGAGAGATTTTGAACACTGGTATGGCAGGAATAATACCGAGACACCCGAGTGAGGGAGATTCAGTACGCTGTCTGTGAAAAATGCGTCAAACAATTTACTCAGCTTGGGGAATCAAAATCTCACCCCTCACAGTGGGGAGAGACTATGCATTCATTCTGTTTTTAATTTCAAACCCAGTGCGACACAAAGAATGCTCCCCTCATGGGGAAACCATGGAAATGTGGGGTTCCCTTCCCCATTGGGGCTAGACACCCACAGATGCGTTCTCACTGGGGAGACACCATTCTCCTGCTCGGTATGCGGGAAGGGATTCAGTTGGCTGTGCTGCCTGCAGACACAACAGCGAGTTCACACCAGGGAGGGGCCGTTCAACTGCCGCCATTGTGGGAAATGATTCATTCAGTCGTCCCACCAGCAGACACACCAGCAGGTTCACAGCAGGGAGAGGCTGTTCTCATGCTCTCTGTGTGGGCAGCGATTTATCGATGCATCCCACCTCCTGAAACACCAGCGGGTTCACATGGGGGAGAGGCCGTTCACCTGCTCTGAGTGCAGGAGGGATTTGTCGATTCTTACACCTTGCTGACCCACCAGCAGGTCCACATCGGAGAGGCGCCATTCACCTGCCCTAAGTGCGAGAAGAGCTTCAGTCATGTGGGCAACTTGTGGAGACACCAGCTGATCCACACCAGGGAGAGGCCGTTCACATGCTCTGTGTGCAGGAAGGGGTTCACTCAGACATCTGCACTGTAATCTACCAAAGGGTCCATATCATGGAGAGGGCGTTCATCCGCTGTCAGTGTGGAAAGGGCTTCATCCGCTCCTCCCACCAGCGAGTTTTGGAATTTTTTGAGGAGGTAACTGAAGATGGACAAGAGAGATCCAGTGGATGTAGTGTACCTGGACTTTCAGAAAGCATTTGATAAAGTCCCACATAGGAGGTTAGTGAGCAAAATTAGGGCGCATGGTACTGGGAGCAAAGTACTGACTTGGATTGAAAACTGGTTGGCTGACAGGAAACAAAGAGTAGTGATAAACGGTTTCCTTTCAGAATGGCAGGCGGTGACCAGTGGGGTACTGCAGGGATCAGTGCTGGGCCAGCAGCTTTTTACAATATATATTAATGATAGGGTGGCAGGCTTTGGTTCATTAATATGTAAATCCCAGAACTTGTTTGAAGCACATTCTCGTCACAACGTAAGGTCTGTATCCCAATCTTAAGTGAGACTGGTTCGATTTCCAAAGTAGGAATTTATAAAATCTCACATAGATTGACTGCCTGTAGATTGTATTTGGCTCAAAAAATGGACAATGTATCTGCAAATACAAAATCACACCAAAGCCTTATATGTAAGTGTACATGCATGAGAGTGCGTGTGATTGTGTGCGTGCTTGATAAAGTGTGTGAGTGATAGAGTATCAGCCTGTGAGAGGGTGCATATGTGTGTGTCTGAGAGAGGGATCTGTGTGACTGTGAGAATGTGTGCTTTGTGTGGGTGTGAGAGAGCGTGGCAGTGAAGTGGGGTTACCTGTCATGTGACAAGAATCCAAGGTCCTGGTTGATGCCACCCTCATGTGTGGCCTCTGCTGCGCCACTAAAACTGAATAAGCAATTACATAGCACACATTGGAGAGGGCAGGGTGGGACTTGTCTTTCGATTTGCAGAAGGTGGGAGGTTCTGGGTGCTGGAAACTAGGGAAAACACATGCTGGAGGACCTTCAGCACAGAGACATGCAGCTGGAAGCCAGGCTGCAGACACGTTGGGGGAATCATCAAACCCCCTACACTGTGGAAACAGGCCCTTTGGCCCAACAATCCACACTTACCCCCCCCCCCCCCCGCCTTAGAGCATCCCACCCAATAACCTCCACAGCTAATCCCTCAATTTAGAACACCCAATCCACTCTAAGCTGCACACCTTGGGAGGAAACCAGAGCACCCAGAGATTGGGAGAGGGGGTTAGGAAAGTGCAAACTCCACACAGACAATCACCCTGAGGGTGGAATCGAACTCAAGGCCCTGGCACTGTGAGGCAGCGGTGCTAACCACTAAATTGCTGCCGCGCCGCTGGCAGTCTTGGACTGAAGGAATCGATTGGCTTCATGCCAGTCCTCGTGACACTCCAGGTAAAAAATGAGGTCTGCAGATGCTGGAGATCACAGCTGAAAATGTGTTGCTGGTTAAAGCACAGCAGGTTAGGCAGCATCCAAGGAATAGGAAATTCGACGTTTCAGGCATAAGCCCTTCATCAGGAATGAGGAGAGTGTGCCAAGCAGGCTAAGATAAAAGGTAGGGAGGAGGGACTTGGGGGAGGGGCGATGGAGATGTGATAGGTGGAAGGAGGTCAAGGTGAGGGTGATAGGCCGGAGTGGGGTGGGGGCGGAGAGGTCAGGAAAAGATTGCAGGTTAGGAGGGCGGTGCTGAGTTGAGGGAACCGACTGAGACAAGGTGGGGGGAGGGGAAGAGGAAACTGGAGAAATCTGAGTTCATTCCTTGTGGTTGGAGGGTTCCCAGGCGGAAGATGAGGCGCTCCTCCTCCAGCCGTCGTGTTGTTATGTTCTGCCGGTGCAGGAGTCCAAGGACCCGCATGTCCTCGGTGGAGTGGGAGGGAGAGTTAAAGTGTTGAGCCACGGGGTGATTGGGTTGGTTGGTCCAAGCATCCCAGAGGTGTTCTCTGAAGCGTTCCGCAAGTAAGCGGCCCGTCTCCCCAATATAGAGGGGGCCACATCGGGTGCAGCGGATGTAATAGATGATGTGTGTGGAGGTACAGGTGAACTTGTGGCGGATATGGAAGGATCCCTTGGGGCCTTGGAGGGAAGTGAGGGAGGAGGTGTGGGCGCAAGTTTTACATTTCCTGCGGTTGCAGGGGAAGGTGCCGGGAGTGGAGGTCGGGTTGGTGGGGGGTGTGGACCTGACGAGGGAGTCACGAAGGGAGTGGTCTTTGCGGAACGCTGATAGGGGAGGAGAGGGAAATATATCCCTGGTGGTGGGGTCCGTTTGGAGGTGGCGGAAATGACGACAGATGATACGTTGTATACGGAGGTTGGTGGGGTGGTAGGTGAGAACCAGTGGGGTTCTGTCTTGGTGGCGGTTGGAGGAGCGGGGCTCAAGGGCGGAGGAGCGGGAAGTGGAGGAGATGCGGTGGAGGGCATCGTCGATCACGTCTGGGGGAATCTGCGGTCCTTGAAGAAGGAGGCCATCTGGGCTGTGTGGTGTTGAAACTGGTCCTTCTGGGAGCAGATGCGGCGGAGACGAAGGAATTGGGAATATGGGATGGAGTTTTTACAGGGGACAGGGTGGGAGGAGGTGTAGTCCAGGTAGCTGTGGGAATCAGTCGGTTTATAGTAGATGTCTGTGTTGAGTCGGTCGCCCGAGATAGAAATGGAAAGGTCTAGGAAGGGAAGGGAGGAGTCTGAGATAGTCCAGGTGAATTTGAGGTCGGGATGGAAGGTGTTAGTAAAGTTGATGAACTGTTCAACCTCCTCGTGGGAGCACGAGGCAGCGCCGATACAGTCATCGATGTAGCGGAGGAAAAGGTGGGGGTGGTGCCGGTGTAGTTGCGGAAGATGGACTGTTCCACATATCCTACGAAGAGACAGGCATAGCTGGGGCCCATGTGGGTGCCCATGGCAACTCCTTTAGTTTGGAGGAAGTGGGAGGATTGGAAAAAGAAGTTATTCAGGGTGAGGACCAGTTCAGTGAGTCAAAGGAGGGTGTCAGTGGAAGGGTACTGGTTGGTGCGGCGGGAAAGGAAGAAGCGGAGGGCTTTGAGTCCTTCGTGATGGGGGATGGAGGTGTACAGGGACTGGATGTCCATAGTGAAAATAAGGCGTTGGGGACCGGGGAAGCGAAAATCCTGGAGGAGGTGGAGGGCGTGGGTAGTGTCCCGAACGTAGGTGGGGAGTTCTTGGACTAAAGGGGACAGAACCGTGTTGAGCTACGCGGAGGTGAGTTCGGTGGGGCAGGAGCAGGCTAAGACAATGGGTCAGCCGGGGCAGTCAGGTTTGTGGATTTTGAGCAGGAGGTAGAAACGGGCGGTGCGGGGTTGTGGGACTATGAGGTTGGAGGCGGTGGATGGGAGATCCCCTGAGGAAATGTAAAACTTGCGCCCACACCTCCTCCCTCACTTCCCTCCAAGGCCCCAAGGGATCCTTCCATATCCGCCACAAATTCACCCATACCTCCACACACATCATCTATTGCATCCGCTGCACCCGATGTGGCCTCCTCTATATTGGGGAGACGGGCCGCTTACTTGCGGAACGCTTCAGAGAACACCTCTGGGATGCCCGGACCAACCAACCCAACCACCCCGTGGCTCAACACTTTAACTCTCCCTCCCACTCCACCGAGGACATGCGGGTCCTTGGACTCCTCCACCGGCAGAACATAACAACACGACGGCTGGAGGAGGAGCGCCTCATCTTCCGCCTGGGAACCCTCCAACCACAAGGAATGAACTCAGATTTCTCCAGTTTC
This sequence comes from Hemiscyllium ocellatum, assembly GCF_020745735.1. Classification (NCBI taxonomy): domain Eukaryota; kingdom Metazoa; phylum Chordata; class Chondrichthyes; order Orectolobiformes; family Hemiscylliidae; genus Hemiscyllium; species Hemiscyllium ocellatum. Next base: position 321,780 of record NW_026867486.1, on the reverse strand, counting down.
CTCATTTCCCCTCCCCCCACCTTGTCTCAGTCGGTTCCCTCAACTCAGCACCGCCCTCCTAACCTGCAATCTTCTTCCTGACCTCTCCGCCCCCACCCCACTCCGGCCTATCACCCTCACCTTGACCTCCTTCCACCTATCACATCTCCATCGCCCCTCCCCCAAGTACCTCCTCCCTACCTTTTATCTTAGCCTGCTTGGCACACTCTCCTCATTCCTGATGAAGGGCTTATGCCTGAAACGTCGAATTTCCTATTCCTTGGATGCTGCCTAACCTGCTGTGCTTTTACCAGCAACACATTTTCAGCTGGTGACACTCCAGCCCATTTGGGGAATTGAATTTGCTTCCACAGAGTTTCCACGGTGCAGGGGTCATTGCATCTCAGCAGCTTCAACGATCCAAAGAAGGGCTCGTCTACAGCGAGAACACTAGTCCACATTTCGCTACAGAGTTAAAGTTCTGTACACAGTCAGAACCCTGGAACACTCCCACGCAGGCTGCGTGTAATCACGGGGCTTCTCAAGTCACGTTGATGTTTGAAATAATTTCCCCTCCTGGATTCAAACACTGCTGATATTCAGGCCCTGAGTAAATTTATTGTGTGCGCCTGAACAGCAAATCCTCCTCTGCTAATACCTTGAGAAAACAGATCATTGCTGTCATTGCAGGGCAGGAAATAGGATAGGAAAATTCTAGTTTGTACCGAACAGCCTTCCCTATCTCCTACCCGAAATCTCTGTTTCCCAATTCCTCCACCTTTCAATGGATTCCAAAACGAATTCATCCTTCCATCCTCCTGTTTTTGCCCAGCTCCCCTCACCGGAAAGCGTTGACTCTCGGTTCAGTTTCTTAGTCACTTCTTGCCATTCCCAGTATATTGCCCACATCTTTATTTAGTTTTTAAAACAGAAAGGCAGTGGTTTGCTGATGCCAGGATCTGAGGGTAACTGCGCTCACACTCCAGATTCTCTCTCGCATCATTCACAAAAATCTGCACTGCACATGTGGAAAGAAGGGGATGCTGGGAGTGGGTGGGACGCATTCACCAACTCCCCATTCAATCAAGATCCAATCATGCCCACAGCACCCCCAGTCTATTCTCTCTCGCTATCCCTAGCTTCCCCCCGCCCTCTCACACACATGCCACCCTCTGCACCTCCGTCCATTCTATCTCCATACCCTCTGTCCCCTGTCCAATCCAGTCTCTCGTCCACCCTCTGCCTTCCTCCATCCAGTCCCTCTCCCCACACTCATTCTCTCTCTCCTCCCACTCTCTGCCCCCCATTCTCTCTCTTCCCCCACCCTCTGCTCTCCATCCATTCCCTCTCCCTCCCCCACCCTCTCCTAACATGCATTGTTACTCTCTTTCTCCCCCACCCTCTGCCCCCCTTCCATTCTCTCCCCACCCACTGACCCACGTCCATTCTCTCTCCCCACACTCTGCAACCCCATTCTCTCTCTCTCTCTGACAAACGCTCTGCCCCCCACCCTGTGCACCCCCAGGGTTTCTCTAACTCCAATGCTCTGTCCCCGTGTCCATTTCTCTCTCTCTCTTCCGCCTAGCCTCTGTTTCCCATCCAATTTCTCTACCCGCTGCCCCACCCTCATCCTTTCTTGTGTCTCGAACCCTCTTTGTCCACTGTATCAGCCCTTCTCAGGACAGAGAGAGCGCGGATGGTGATGACTCTTCCTGGGAGATGGGAGGGGGTGGTGTGAAAAATGGCTGATCTTTAACATTGAGAATCGCTAAAATGATATTTTCATAAACATCATTAAAGTTTGAAAGCAAATTCAATTATTTTTTTAAAAAGCAGCAGCCATTTTTCTGAAACTTGCATTGAAATGTGTGCAATTAGGCCACAGTTGAGAATAGGCTGTAAAGATGGAATGGCCAAGTCCTCGTCTTGTGAAGTTGGTTCAGATTAAGTAGAAATAGAGTCATAGAGTTGCAGAGCAGGGAAACAAGCATTTCAGTGCATGCCAACACATACTCTAAATTAATCTGGTGATCCATTTGCCACCATTTGGCCCATATCTTTCTCAACCCTTCCTATTCATATACCCATCCAGATGCCTTTTAAATGTTGTAATTGTTCCAGCCTCGACCACTGTCTCTGGCAGCTCATTCCATACATATACCACGCTCTGCGTGAAAATGTTATCAGTTCGGTTCCATTTAAACCTTTCCCCTCTCACCCTAAACCTATACCCCTCCAGTTTTGGATGTCCTCTACCTTGGGGAACGGACATTCAAAAGTTGAGCAGCCAGACAAAATGCAAAAGGAATAAACTGTTGAGCCCCAGGAAAACAAAACAAGTGTGGCTCCAGCCTGTTTTTCTCTCCGATTGGCAGTTGGACCAGCATCTCCACTGGGCACACTGCGCATGCTTTTCGGTGTCAGGAAGCATTGCGCATGTACGCTGGTGCCAGCAAAATACTGCGCATGCTCCTTACTGTCAGCGGAAACGGCTCGCAACATTCTTCTGATCGACCAATGGAAAGCCCTGTAGGACCGGAAGGAGTGCGGTCTTCCGGCCATTGAGAGCCTCCCCCCTATTGTCTGAATGCGGAAGTTGGACCATGCGCTTGTGAAGGTGTTGCTGCTCCTCTCTCTATGAATGAAGATTGAACTTCATCCCAGACTGCAACTTCTTTCTTCTGTCTAACATCTGTGAGTACAACTTACTCTTCTCACAGTAAAAAATGAGGTCTGCAGATGCTGGAGATCACAGCTGAAAATGTGTTGCTGGTTAAAGCACAGCAGGTTAGGCAGCATCTCAGGAATAGGAAATTCGACGTTTCGAGCATAAGCCCTTCATCAGGAATGAGAGAGAGTAGCCAAGCAGGCTAAGATAAAAGGTAGGGAGGAGGGACTTGGGGGAGGGGCGATGGAGCTGGGATAGGTGGAAGGAGGTCAAGGTGAGGGTGATAGGCCAGAGTGGGGTGGGGGCGGAGAGGTCAGGAAGGTGCCGGGGGTGGAGGTTGGGTTGGTGGGGGGTGTGGATCTGACGAGGGAGTCACGAAGGGAGTGGTCCTTGCGGAACGCTGATAGGGGAGGGGAGGGAAATATATCCTTGGTGGTGGGGTCCGTTTGGAGGTGGCGTTCTCACATACCACCCCACCAACCTCCGCATACAACGTATCATCCGCCGGCATTTCCGCCACATCCGCCACAAGTTCACCTGTACCTCCACAACATCATCTATTGCATCCGCTGCACCCGATGTGGCCTCCTCTATATTGGGGAGACAGGCCGCTTACTTGCGGAACGCTTCAGAGAACACCTCTGGACCGCCCGGACCAACCAACCCAACCACCCTGTGGCTCAACACTTTAACTCTTCCTCCCACTCCACCGAGGACATGCAGGTCCTTGGACTCCTGCACCGGCAGAACATAACAACACGACGGCTGGAGGAGGAGCGCCTCATCTTCCACCTGGGAACCCTCCAACCACAAGGTATGAATTCAGATTTCTCCAGTTTCCTCATTTCCCCTCCCCCCACCTTGTCTCAGTCGGTTCCCTCAACTCAGCACCGCCCTCCTAACCTGCAATCTCCTTCCTGACCTCTCCACCCCCACCCCACTCCGACCTATCACCCTCACCTTGACCTCCTTCCACCTATCCCACCTCCATCGCCCCTCCTCCAAGTCCCTCCTCCCTACCTTTTATCTTAGCCTGCTTGGCTACTCTCTCTCATTCCTGATGAAGGGCTTATGCTCGAAACGTCGAATTTCCTATTCCTGAGATGCTGCCTAAGCTGCTGTGCTTCATCCAGCAACACATTTTCAGCTTACTCTTCTCACCCCCTTTTTCATTTTATTTTTTCACTCTGGTGTTCAGTTCTTCACTTGCAGCAAAGTTGGTTCAGGTATGTGTCTTAATTGGCAAACACATGGTAAATGTATTTACGCAGTGTGAAGTTATAACCTTCCCTATGAAATAAAACAGAAAGCAGGTACATTGTTTAAATGGTGATATATTGGGATGTGGAGTAAGTGAGGACTGCAGGTACCGAAAATCAGAGTCGACAATTGTGGCACTGTAAAAGCACAGCTGGTCAGACAGCATGCGATGTGCAGAACAGTCAACGTTTTGGGCAAAAGCCCTTCATCTAGGAATGATGTGTGGATGTACAAACGTGCCTCAGCTACCTTCTGCTCAGGCTTTCTACTCCAGTCAATGCCAGTTGTCACATAGGTGCAGCAAGCAATCAGCAAGGCAAGTGGTATATTAGCAAGAGGAATTGAGTTCAAAGTGGGGGTGCCTTCCTGTAGTTAGGGAGGTATTAAATATGTTCAAAGCTGAGTTCATCTGACTTTTGAATCTCAAAAATAGTTATGGGGGAAGACAAGAAATTAAAAAAATATATATTTTTATTCAAAACTTTTTCAAATCTCTCACAACACCTCTATATACAAAAAAGAACAATACCAAAATACAGAAATAGAGCAGTCCAACAATGTCGTATTATGATACTATTAATAATGAGCTACCTATTATTCTACTAGGACAAACTTAGCTTAAACTAAACTACAATCAAATTGAATAAAAATAAAATTAAACATAATTTAAGTTAATTTGAATTCTATCACATTACTTTATTCTATTTCACTCACCATACCTCCATTAAGGCTTCCATCCATGGGAGCACCAGTTATTGCACCCGTATTCTTTTCATTTAGCCTTGCCCTCCCAGGGCCCCATGAGCGCCCAGACTGATTCCCACAGCTATACCACAGCTCTAATTAATACTGCTGATCAGTCTGCATCAATATAATTTAGAAAAGGCTGCCACGTCTTGTAAAACTACTGTTTTGTAGTGCACCATATTTGTGAGGTCATCTTGGGGGCGGATGCTCCATCACCAGCCTATGCCTCCCCATAAGCCCTGGGGTTTTTTACAACATCCAATTCATTAAAATGTTCTTCCTTGCACAGTGCGTAAGAATGTTACACAGTCTGTTCCTGTGTTCTCCGAGAGAAGGCAAATTTGGCAACCCCAGAAGAAGAAATACCGGATTCACTTTAACTTCAATCCCCCAGGATGTCCTTCAGCTCCCTTACTATTGCACTCCAGTATCTCTGGATCTTACAACATGACCAATAGCAGTGTGTGAGTGCCTATACTAATTTTACATTTGGGACACTCTGGTGATGTTCCTCTCTTGAACTTAGCTAGCCTCTCTGGCGCCACATAAGCCCTGTGTAAAATCTTCAATTGCATGCCCTGTGCATTGTTACATTTTGAAATTTTCCTTAGATTTTCCCATTTATCTTGCCATACTGCTAATGAAATATCCCATCCAAGCTCCCGAATCCACATCCTGGAGACTCCCCCACATCCCCTAAGCTACGTCCCTTCTGTAAGTGATACAACGTACTAACTGAAAGAGCGCCTGTACACCAGAGTACTCTTTACTCCACATTTGACCTGTAAAACTGAGCCAGAAGTGCGGTCTTCCTCTGTATATAATCCCTTAGCTGAAAGTCCCGGAAAAGGTCCCTATTAGACAATGCATATTTCTGACTTAGCTGGCTAAATGACATCAAGACCTAACTCAAATAAATCTTCCCAGTAGGAGATTCCCTTATTCTCCCATGACTTAAAGCTGGAGTCCATTGCCCCAGGTTTAAATCCTTGGGCTGCCACCAGTGGGGTAATCAGCGAGGTCTTCAGCCAATTGCCCTTGTCTTGCCTCAGTGTCCTCCAGGCTTTCACTGTATTTAAAATGATTGTACTCTTACACTGCTCAGTCTCGGATTTCATCTTATCAATGAATAATAGATTAACTTAGGGGACATCTCGACTGCAATGCTTCAACGTCAAGCAAAATCGACCCCGAGACCCCCGTGCCCAGTCACCCACATATGCTAAGAAAGCGCTTATTTGATATTTCTTCAAGTCCAAAAGGTCCACCCCTCCTTACCCTTTGAGAGCTGCAATTGGTAAACTTAATTAGGGGGCGTCTGCGACACCAAATAAAAGAATCTCGCCAACCATTGAGCCTCCGTAATACTCATCTGGGTAGCAACAACAGGAGCATTCTCCTGGGGTACAACAGGCGAGGAAGAACATTCATTTTGTTCAGGGCTATTCGGCCTAACCATGATAACGGTAATCCGTCCCACTGCTGCAAATCCTGCTTTATCCTCTCCAGTAATTGTACATATTTAGCTTTATACAGCTGGTGGAAGGCAGAGGTAATAAAAATTCCCAAATATGAAAACCCTTTTGACGATGCATTCCATCCTGCAGATCAGGCACCTCCGCTAAATCTCTTCCCCCCACCCCAATCCCCCACCCCTTTCCCCGCCGCCCCCCCCCCCCCATCGGCATGGCTTCTGATTTTGTAAATTTGATCCTGCAGCCTGAAAAACTTCCAAATAAATTAATTGTTTGAATCAATCGAGATTGGCCAAGAACAAAAGGACATAATCAGCATATTGGGTGATCTGATGCTCCTCCATTCCCACCCCTGGCCCCACTATTTCAGGATCCCTCCTGATAGCCTCAGCTAATGGCTCAATTGCCCAGGTAAATAGCAGCGGTGAAAGAGGACACCCCTGTCGACTACCTCTCCCACTATTAAATTTATGACTTTGTGCCATTTGTGATGACTGCTGCCTCAGGATCATTATACAATACCACCACCCATCTAGCAAAGATTGTCCCCAGATCAAAGCGCTTGAGGACCCCAAACAGGTACATCCATTCTATCTGGTCAAATGCCTTTTCTGCATCTAGGGAGGCCACCGAATCCAGGATCAACCTTTGCTGGCATTCCTGCACCATGTTCAGTACCCTCCTGATATTGTTGGAGGAGCTATGGCTTTTAACAAAACCCATCTGATCTTCTTTCACAATACAGGACAACACCTTTTCCAACCTCAGAGCCAGCGTCTTGGGTAGAATTTTAAAATCTACATTCAACAGTGAACTGGGTCTGTATGAAGCACATTCTTTGGGGTCTTTCCCCTTCTTTAAAATGAGGGAGATATTAGCCTCCCTAAGAGAGGGCGGAAGATAATCCTGTGCATATGAATAGCTGTACATCCACAGAGGTGGCTCCACCAACACATTTATAAATTCCTATAGAATTCACTTGGGAATTCATCTGACCGCAGTGCTTTTCCACCTTGGAGATGCTTTATTGCATCCTGCATCTCCTGTATCTTCATAGGCGTATTCAACAGGGAAACCTGTTCCGCGTTTATACTAGGGAGGCGCAGGATCTCAAAAAAGGCCTGTATTCTCGCCGCACTGTGTTCATCTCCCACCGACCAATATAACTCTGCAAAGTATTCCCTAAATCTAACATTAAACTTCTTTAACTCAGGGGTAACTGTGCCAGCCTTCTCTCGAACAGACATAATAGATTGGGAAGCATTTTTCTTTCTGGCCAGATATCTACCTGGCTTATCTCCAAATTCAAACAATTTTTGTTGAGCAAAGCAGACCTTTTTTTTCCCAGTGTGTGCAATGAGTTGGGAGCAGCCCGGAGAGCTGCAGCTTGACCAGTGAAGGCCTATTATCATATACTTCCTCAGCTATCTGCAGGCGGGTCTCCAGCATTTGTTGTTGCTCCTTCCTCTGCGTCCTTCTAGTTGTTGAATAAAAAATAATCAGGCCTCATAAATATGTCTTAGTGGCCTCCTACAGTATTTCCGGATTACTGGCCGTACCCGAGTTGATATCCCAGAAGGCTCTGAACTCTTGTAATATACTCAACAAATTTGCTATCCCTTAATAGGAATGGGTCCATACACCAGTGCTGTGCATCCATTCCACCACTCTTGATTTTACCGTCTAAATACATGGTCCGAGTCAGCTATATTGCCAAGTTCACAAGCCAATGTTCTGTCCAAGCAATCCAATGGCATTAAAAAGTGTCAGTTTCCATGTGGTACTTGTGTGGGTTGGAAGAGAAAGTAAAATCTCTCTTCCATTAGGGTGGAGATGCCTCCACACATCCATTAATCCCAACTCCTCGCACATGTCCACCAACTGCTTAGGTTGCGCGGGTGTACCTGCCTGGCTCTGGCCCCTTGGCACCCTGTCTACCTCAGGATCTATTAGGCGATTAAAATCCTCTCCAATGAACATGCGGTGTAGCCCAAGACTCATTAATTTAGCAACTGCATCAATTAGAAATTTAAGAGGGTGCACCGGGGTGACAATACACATTCAGGACGCCATACTCTTCACCATGTATTAGAGCTTTAAGAATGACGGACAGTCCATATTCGTCCTTAATTTGCTCAATTTCCTGGAAAGGGAGGTTCCTTCTTACCAGTATAGCCACTCCTCTACATTTGGAGCTAAAAGAGGAGAAGAATATCCTATCATAACCACCTTGCTGCAGTTTCAGATGTTCCTTATCAGGTAAATGTGTCCACCCTTTCCTTCCTGAGGCTTGACAGCACCTTCTTTCTTTTTAATGGGGGAATGGCTCCCTTTTACATTCCAGGTGCACCACCTGAACGAATCAGTAGACATGGCCATTCAGGGCAGCCCGTGATTTCCCAAGAGGAGGAAACTTATCTGAGGTGCGGTGAACAACAAAGACATTAACTCTATAAAGCCTAAAAACTGCTCCTATTAAAAACTACTATAAATAAAAATCTAACCACCACATATAACTTGAGCAAACGCTCAAATAACCCGCAATTATTGATTAGATTACTTACAGTGTGGAAACAGGCCCTTCAGCCCAACAAGTCCACATCGACCCGCCGAAGTGCAACACCCCAGACCCATTCCATTACATTTACCCCTTCACCTAACACTACGGGCAATTTAGCATGGCCAATTCACCTAACCTGCACATTTTTTGGATTGTGGGAGGAAACCGGAGCACCTGGTGAGGAAACCCACGCAGACACGGGGAGAATGTGCAAACTCCACACAGACAGTCACCTGAGGCGGAATGGAACCCCGGTCTCTGGCGCTGTGAGGCAGAAGTGCTAATCACTCTGTCACCGTGCTGCCCACGGTAGAGATCTCTTCTCCCTCAACCCCCACCATTGCCACCAGCCTGGCTCCTTCCCACTGAGGCTGTGTCCCAAACGCCAGGCAATTCACAGATTGAAAAAAACATGTTATTTACATTCTGAGAGTTAACAATGTTGCCCATCTCCCCACACCCCTTCTCCATACATCTTAAACACAGGTATAGCCACCCCCAATCCAAAAACAAAAGGACAGCAGCTAAAAAAAAGGCTCCAGACAATACCTAACTGACCGATATACTAAATAATTCAGTCAAGGCAGTACGTATAAAGCCGATAACCACAACAAAAGGGGCAAAAAAGTAGCATTGTCTGGAATGATGTCCCTCCCGCCTTCACCCCGACTCGATTTCTTCAATTCAGAGAATTCGCAAAGTCCTTTTCTGCTGAATCAAAGTTATATACCATCCCTCCATGAGTGAAATGCAATACGGCCAGGGACCTCAAGGAATATTATATGTTCAGATCCCTTAATTTTCTCTTAACTTAATTAAATGCCCTTTTCTTAATCCAGGCTCCTGAGAAGTCCTGAAAATATATTATTCTGATCCTTTGTACATTAGAGCCTGTGGATCTCTTCCCAGTCTTCTTGCTGTTTCAATCACTGATTTTCTTTATAATGCAGGAGCCGCACTAGGACCACGCAGGGCTGTGGGTCCGACCCGGACCTGCACATTTCGATCCGGTGTGCCCGCTCCAGACTCAACAGGCCAGAGTACAACTCCAGCCCCAGGAATCCAATAAGGTCTTCGCCTTCCTCGCATTCCGGAAGACCCACGAGCTGTAAGACTTTTCTTCTACTTTAGTTTTCCAAGTTGTCCACTTGCTCCTGAAGGACCCGAACCTGGTCTTCCAGCGTTTGGATCCTTCCTCCTGAGACCTCCGCCACCATCTCCGATGCCACGGTCCTCTCCTCCGCTGCCTATTCTCTTCAGGCCAACACGTGAATTTCCTGTCCATGCTTTTGCAGCGTGGCAGATAGTGGTTCCATCGCTGCTTCAATCTTTTCTCAGAGATTGGCAAACTCCGAGAGTAACTGCTGCTGTCCCATTAAATCCACAGGAAGTTTGAGCAATGGCTCCAAGCACCCCCAATGCAGCTGGGGAGTGCCCTACCTGCTGCACCCCTTTCGGCCCCTTTCCTTCATTTGCTTTCATTCTGTTCCTAAAGCTGTCAAACCACAATTATAGCAGCTCCAGACATTCAGTAAGTTTATATTCGCAATTTTTTTCTTCTACGGATGGTTAATGAGGGGGGAGGGGTAAAAGTCCACCTTGCCGGGGGTGTGGCACAGAGCCCAGCACAGCAGACCACTCAAACCACCGCCATCTCGGATTTCCAAGAAAATGGTTTTAAGACCAGTACAGAACAGCTACAGAGTTATACAGCAGAGAAACAGATCCTTCGGTCCAACTAGTCTATGCTGACTATGTTCTCAAACCCAACTAGTCCCATCTGCCAGTGATTGGCCCATATACCTCCCAGTCATGTACTTTTCCAAATGTCTTTTAAACATTGTCACTGTACATGCATCCACTACTTCCTCTGGACACCCATCCCACACACAAACCACTCACTGTGTGAAAAAAATGGAGCTCTTCGTGTCTTTTTAAAATCTTTCTTCTCTCCCCTTCAAACTTTGCTCCCTAATCTTGAAAGCCCCACCCTAGGAAAAGGACACCTGCCTTTCACCTCATCTGTACCCCTCATGATATTATAATCCTCTGTAAGGTCACCTCTCAATCTCCTCTGCTCCAGTGAAAGAAATCCCAGTCTCCACTGCCTGCAGGTATATTCATGTTCAGTTATGATGTGTTCGGTGTTGGTGCAGGCTCAAATGGCCAACTCCTGCTCCCAATTCTCACACTCTGTGTCCAAGACAGCATTGGGAAAGGGGAGGGATAGATATCTTGTTTGTTTTTATTTTTAAAATGCACTTGATTCCACAAATAAATGCAACAGGTACAAGTACAGCACATGCAGTATTCCTCATTGCAGCTTCAAGGTTTTGTGTCCTCTTCTTCCGTGTTGGCTCCAGCACATTCGGCTTCCTCCCACCCCCGCCCCCAATCCCCGCCCTGAGCCATTGATGCTTCCATTCTATAAAATAAAGAGAGGGATGGGTAGGGTAAATAGACAAGGTCTTTTCTCTGGGAGTGTAGAACTATACAGTAGTAGGTTTAGGGTGAGGTGGCCCGGGGAGGAGGCGAGGGATTTAAAAGGAACCTAAGGGGCAATTCATGCAGAAGATGGCGCGTGTAAGGAAAGAGCTGCCAGAGGAAGTAGTAGATGCTGGTATAATCATGACACATTTAAAAGGCATCTGGATAGGTTTATGAATAGGAAGAGTTTAGAGGGTTATGGGCCAAATGCTGGCAAATGAGACCAGATTCGGTGAGGATATCTGGTCAGCATAGACCATTTGGACCAAAGGACCTGTTTCTGTGCTGTATATCTAGATGACTCTGGCTTGCCAGTCTGTTCAATTTCTCTGTGGTGTCATAGCCTTGGTGTCTCATTCCAAAACTCCCCCACCCCTGTGGGGGCAGGTTAACCATTTTGTGTCTGATTGGTTGTCAAGAAGCTGCTTTGCAGGTTCATCCTGAATTTACACACGAAATTTTTGCTTCCAAAAATCAGACCGGCTCACACTCAACAGTATCCCAATGTCGTGGAAGATATTAATTTTCAGGTGGAGGTATCCAAAATTCAGAGAGGTGTCAGTTGTGACTGTTTTGCTTTTCTGTCCCTGTCAGATCCTGAATCAGCACTTTCAGGAGAATTAGAATGGAGTGAGAACGAGGGAGAGAGAGAGAGAGAGAGAGAGTGGAATGGTGCTTTCAGTTTTGTGGAATAACAAAACAAAAGAATGTTCTGCAGAAAGTAGAATTGCTTGTTCTGAATTTCTACTCTGGACTGACAGTGATGACTTTTGTAATCTCTTTTCAGAGTATTTGATCTGAAGATGAAGTTTCAAAATCAACAGATGAAGGGCTTATGCCTGAACCATTGACTCTCCTGCTCCTCGGATGCTGCCTGACCCGCAGTTTTTGACTCTGATTCTCCAGCATTTGTGAGTCACTCAATCCATCAGGACTGCAACGATGTTCGACCTTGATCCAATTGGTTCCTGTTTCAGTACGTTTTCAGCATCAGTGGGACTGGAAGAGAGACCCGACTGTTGCAGCAACGCACGGAGTGTGGAGCCTGAAACAGTTAACTGGCCTGGAAAGAGGAATTCAAGGCTGGGAGAGGACATACACGCGTTTGTGTGCAACTGTAGCTTTGGCCATGGAGAAACCATGGAAGTGTGGCGACTGCGGGAAAGGTTTCCGTGTCCCGTCTGCCCTGGAGACACATCGGCGCAGTCACACCAGGGAGAAGCCATTCTCCTGTCCTGAGTGCGGGAAGGCCTTCAGTGATTCCTCTGCCCTGCTGAGGCACCGGCGAGTGCACACAGGGGAGAGGCCCTTCAGCTGCCCTGAGTGCAGGAAGAGCTTCAGCGATTCCTCCGCCCGGCTGAGGCACTTGCGGGTGCACACAGGGGAGAGGCCCTTCAGCTGCCTCAAGTGTGGGAAGGCCTTCAACGATTCCTCCGCCCTGATAAGGCACCAGCGGCTGCACACAGGGGAGAGGCCCTTCCGCTGCCCTGATTGTGGGAAGGTGTTCACTCGCTCCTCCCACCTCGTGATTCACCAGCGGGTCCACACCGGTGAGAAGCCCTTCCCCTGCCCCAAATGTGGGAAGGCCTTCAGCGATTCCTCTGACCTGCTGGCCCACCGGCGGGTCCACACTGGCGAGAGGCCATTCACCTGCTCTGTCTGCGGGAAGTGCTTCACATGCTCTTCCGACCTGCTGAAGCACCAGCGTGTCCACACTGGGGAAAGGCCCTACAGCTGCTCTGAGTGTGGGAAGGGCTTTACCCAGGCATCCCACTTGCTGACACACCGGTGGGTCCACACTGGGGAGAGGCCGTTCACCTGCCTCGAGTGCGGGAAGGGCTTTGCTGTCTCCTCCAGTCTACTGACGCACCAGCGGGTCCACACTGGAGAGAGGCCGTTTGCCTGCCCTGAGTGTGGGCAGAGGTTCACAATGTCCTGCAGTTTGAACAAGCACCAGCGGAGGCACCAATGCTCCCAACAATCAGATTCTGCCGGTAACGCTGCTGAGGGTCACCCCCAGGACTGAACCTCCTGCCCTTTCTGACAGTGGGGGTAGTGGAAGAGTTGGTAGGCTTTTTTGTTTTCTACTGGGGGAGTGGAGGGGGTTGGGGAGGTGGCTCAGTGGTTCGCACTGCTGCCTCATAGCGCCAGGGACCCAGATTTGATTCTATCCTCAGGGTAACTGTCTGTGTGGAGTTTGCATTTAATTCCCCCCAGTGTCTGCGTGGGTTTCCTTTGCGTGTTCCAGTGTCTTCCCAAAGTCCAAACGTGCACATGTTTGGGCGAATTGGCCAAGCTAAACAGTCCCACAGTGTTCAGGAATGTGTAGATGTGCTGCATTAGTTCGGGGTAAGTGCAGAGTGATAGGGTAGGAGAATGTGTCTGGATGAGTTACTCTTCATAGGGTCGGTCTGAACTTGTTGGGCAGAAGGGCCCGTTTCCACACTGTAGTGATTGTATGATTCCATGAACATTTCTTCCAGTGGGCACTGCTGCTCATTGAGCCCGGGACCCGCACGAACCTAAGACCATTGGAGCAGAAGTTAGGATATTTTGACCCATCGAATCTGCTCCAGCATTTGTTAGAGACAAAATAAAAAACTGCAGATGCTGGAATCTAAAATAGCCAAGCAGGGGCTGGGCACAACAAGGCAGGCAGCACCAGGAGGTGGAGAAGTCAGCATTTCAGGGATTATCCCTCAGGACTGAAGAAGGGTTCTACCCGAAGCGTTGACATCTCCATCAGAAATGATTTACCAGGATATTGTCAGAACTAGAGGACATAGGTTTAGAGTGAGAGGGGAAAGATTTAAAAGGGACCGAAAAGGAAAACGTTTCATGCAGAGTGTGGTGCGTGTATGGAATAAGCTGCCAGAGGAAGTGGAGGAGGCTGGTAGAATTACAGAATTTAAAAGACATTTGGTTGGAGACGTGAATAGAAAGGGTTAGAGGGATTTGGGCCAAGTGCTAGCAAATGGGACTAGATTAATTTAGAATATCTGGTCAGCGTGGACGAGTTGGACTGAAGGATCTGTTTCTGCGCTGTACCTCTCTATGACCACCGGTCCTAATGTAAGTTTAGAACTGAGTAACTTTGCATAATTCAATCTTGTTGAATTCACCTCCTGAAAGGTTTCAAATGAACCCCTCCAAGCGATATGATTTAACTACATCAAGTTGGATAAAGTATCCCATCAAGTTCAACATGAATGCGCAGTTGAAGAAGTCAGAAGTCACACAACACCAGGTTACAGTCCAACAGGTTTATTTGAAATCCCAAGCTTTAGGAGCATTGCTCCTTCATCAATGCTGCTCCTTCATCACTTCACCTGATGAAGGAACAGTGCTCCGAAAGCTCCTGAATTCAAATCAATCTACTGGGATTCTCACCTGGTGTTGTGTGACTTCTGACCTGTCCACCCCCTGCACCTCTGCATCAGAGTTGACAAATGAGATCAGATTTTATTCAGCATGATTTAGTGAGATATTCACCTGGATGTCCTTATGCCTGAAACATCGATTCTCCTGCTCCTCGGGTGCTGCCTGACCTGCTGTGCTTTTCCAGCACCATACTCTCAACTCTGATCTCCAGCATTTGCAGTCCTCACTTTTTCCTGGTTCATGTGGAAACTCAACACTGTCAGAGTGACAAAGAGACGCCAGTCATAGAGTACTATAGCACAGAGACTGGCCCTTCAGCCCAAACCGGTCCATGCTGACCAAAATGTTTGTCAACACTGACCTCATTCCCTGCACTTGGCCCATATCCTTCTCAAGTTTTCCTATCCATGTATTCGTTGAAACACCTTTTCAATGTTGTTGATGTACCTGCTTCAACCACTTCCACTGGCAGCTGTTTCCCCAGGCGAATAGACTCTATAAATATTTTGCCCCACATCTTTTCTTCCATCTTTCTCCTCTCACCATAAAAACGCGCCCTTGGTCTAGAAATCCTCCCCCTAGGGAAGAGACAGCTACCATTAACCCAACTGTCCCCCTCATGGTTTGAAAATATTGCATCTCAACTTCCTCTGCTCCACTAGAAAAACATCCCAGCCTATCCAGCCTAAATTCTAATTTGATAATAATGTCAGTGATGATTTTGGCTCTGTGTGTGTCAAGGATCTCTCATTTCTCAGCCAATGCTATGCCTCTTAAGTTCACGTCATCTTCAAACGAATGGCACCCCATTCATTTAAAATGTCCATGTTTTCTGTGCAAAGTTGGTCCTGGTCAGGAAATAAGCAGCGGTGTCTTTTATTCCCGTAGACTGCTCTGTTTTGAGATGTATGAGTAAATTTTCAGAACAAAAGACGAATGCAGCCTTTATTCATGTCTCATTATTAAAAACACTCTCTCCATTTACAGATGTGATTGAGAAGCTTCTCCCAATGAATCTTTGACTGATAACAGCATTTGTCAGGCTTTTGAAAGTCACTGTAGCTCTGTCACAGCACACAGGAGGGCTCTTTCAGACACAACGCGTCATGCAGAAAATTCTCCCACATTAGTCGAGCAAAGTTGACGTCTTTTTAAGGCATTGTGAAACTTGAAATGGTTCAGAAAAGGTTTGGAAGGACGTTGCCAGGGCTGCAAGGTTTTAGCTACAGGGAGAGGCTGAATACGCTGGTACTATTTTCCCGGAAGCTTCAGAGTCAGCCAGAAACATCTGTTGAATCAGGAAACATCTCTTCCTGCAGCAGCTTCAGACAGACTGCTTGCTAAAACCAAAACCAGTGGAAAAGAATGGGACAACTGCCCTTTCATTGTAGAAGTATTTTAGAAAAAAAAAGTCAAACCCTTTTCCCTGATTGTTGCCTTAGCCAGTATCTGTTAACCATTAGTGAAAACCTTAATCCTAGACGAATGGGAAGCTGTGCCATTTACAACCTTTTCTGAAAATAAACCAACAACATAATCTTCTTAAAGGAGCAGCATGATCACAACAAAAAGCAGCTGAACTGAAACATTTGAATCAAAAGGTTATGCAGTTAGCAGGACAAGAAACAGGTTTTCAATTTCACCAATCAATTTAAATCAACCCCATTGGCTACCAAAAACTTATTAAATTTAAATCCTAAAGTTTTGACAACAGGACCAATCCTATCATAAAGAATCCGTGCTCTCAGTCATCTGTGTATTAGAGAAAGCATCATTTAGAAAAACAGAGAAGAGCATTCCTGACAGAGGAATCGGAGGAGGCATCCCCGACAGAAGATGGCACAGAATATTCCGGAAGACACACAACCTGGTTGTAATCTGAGCGATTAAATTCTATTTTGTGTTATCTGAGTGGGACATGTATTGATTGGAACAGTATACCAGAGAATCTTGATTTATTCCAGAATACTTAGTAGTTAAGAAGGATTTATTCAGTTTGTTAGTAGCTTTGTTCATTTGTTCACTGTGAGAGTTGGGTAAATAAATTGCTGATTGTTGATTTTAAAGTGTCGGAGATTTATTTTTAACACTACAGCAGGTTACACCACTTATCACACTGACTTTACAGATTAAAGGGCAACGTGCCACTCTTTAGACGTTTTGGTTTGAGATCTTGGAGAGTGGGGGGGTGGGGGCGGTTCAGCCTTCGCTTTATAACAGTATTGATGACATTCTCTTGAATGCAATAGAGTCAATATTAATCCCAGCCTCTTGGTGTGGTTGTGGGTGAATCACCTTAATTTGGCTCCTGACTCAAACTGCACAGAGAACCAACTGCTGAAACAATGATTTGCACTTTATTGCACTTAGCAACCACAAATAAAACCCCTCAAGTTCATTCAGCTTTACCCCCCAAACTTGGCTATCACCCAGTTGATAGCTGAATTTAACTGGGTTTCCACTGACAGTGCCCATCTCTGGAAGTGTCTAGGGGTTTGATGCAGTATTATTCTTCTAAGTACTACTGCTGCAGCATCGTTCTGGAGTTGAATTTTGGTGGCATTTCCTCATTTTCAAATCTGTGGTGTGACTATTTTTTAAGACTCTAACATCACCTCCCATTGCTGGAGACCTCAGCTCTGTAGCTTCCCTTCTTATCCTTGAGGGTTAGCTGTCTGTTTGAAACAGCCTGCTCTGCAATTAACCCCTCTATGTCAAGGCTTTCCTTCCACAGGCAGAATTAATTGTCCTTTTGTCACACCATTATTAAACATTATCTTGCCTGTCCCAAGAAACAACTTATTGTGTTGCCTCCTTCTTCCCAGGGATGGTTAACTAGCAGAAATTAGTCCATTTATCGTATTGAATCTGCTCTGCCATTCAATCATGGCTGATATGTTTCTTAACCCCATTCTCCCTGTAACCTTTGAACTCCCTGTAACCTTTGAACCCCTTGATACTCCAGAATGAGTGAATGGTGGAGCAGACTCAATGGGCTGAATGGCCTAATTTCAGTTCCTGTAGTGTCACAGTTCTCGCCGGCCCTTTCGTTTCTTGGTCAGAAAAAGTTATTGTTGACTCATGAAGTTGGGGGAAGTTCTGGAGTTTACAGGTGCACACCACGCTCCTCTCTGCCTCCTCCCGGAATACCGATTCTTTCTGAGATACTGGCAGTTCTTGAGATCCTTGGATATCCCTGAATACAAATCGATGTGTCTGGAACTCTCTGCTGCTACCTTGGAACAGAAGGATTATGAGGAGAAAATTCAGAAATCTGAAGAGTAAAGAGACTTGGGACTTCTAGCTCAGGATTCTGTCAAAGTAAACTTACAGGTTGAGTCAGTAGTGAGGAAAGCAAATGCAACAATGGCATTTATTTGGACAGGACTTGAATATAAAAACAGGGATGTACTTCTGAGGGTCTATAAGGTTCCGGTCAGGCCACAATTGGAGTATTGTACGCAGTTTTGGGCCCTATATCTCAGGAAGGATGTACAGGCCCTGGAACATGTTCAGAGGAGGTTGATGAGAAAAGTCCCAGGATTGAAAAGCTTAACATATGAAGAACATCAGAGGACTCTGGGTCTATACTCAATGGAGTTTAGAAGATGACAAGGGAACTAATTGAAACCTACAGAATACTGAACAGCTTAGACAGAGTGGATGTTGGGAAAATGTTTCCATTGGTAGGAGAAACTAGGACCCGAGGGCTCAGCCTTCAAGTAGAGGGAAGACCTTTTAGAACGGAGATAAGGAGAACTTCTTCAGGCAGAGAGTGGTGTATCTATGGAATTCACTGTCCCAGAAGGCTGTGGAGGCCAGATCACTGAATACATTTAAGATGGGAATAACTAGGTTCTTGAGTATCAAGAGGATCAAAGGTTACGGGGAGAATGGGGTTGAGAAACTTATCAGCCGTGATTGAATGGTGGAGCAGACTCAATGGGCTGAATGGCATCATTTCTGCTCCTATAGTCTTATGATATGCTGATGAGTGGAGGGGGTGAGGATTGGGGAAAAGAGATAAAGAGGGGAAAAGACATAAAGAGGGGAATACAATTAAGGTAAAGCTGGATACAGATACATAGGTAATACAAGAATTGTACGATAAATTTCAGACCACATAGAAGCACCGGCATACAGAGAGATCTGGCCATATAGATCTCCAAAAGTGGCAACACAGGTGGGTAACGTGATCAAGAAGGCACACAGCACGCTTGCCTTGAGTGTAAGAGTTGGCGAGTTATGTTACAGCGATTTATTCCGTTCACATTCAGAATATTGCGGAAGGACATGGATGTTCTGGGGAGAGGGTATAGCGAAGGGTCACTAGGACATGGATAACATGGACATGGATGCTCTGGGGAGAGTGTATAGAGAAGGTTCACTAGGACATGGATGTTCTGGGGAGAGGGTATAGAGAAGGGTCACTAGGACATGGATAACATGGACATGGATGCTCTGGGGAGAGGGTATAGAGAAGGTTCACTAGGACATGGATAACATGGACATGGATGCTCTGGGGAGAGGGTATAGAGAAGGTTCACTAGGACATGGATAACATGGACATGGATGCTCTGGGGAGAGGGTATAGAGAAGGTTCACTGGGACATTGCCTGGTCTGGAGGTCTCATTATGAGAAGAGATGGGGTAAACCTGAATTATTTTCACTGTAAAGATAGAGGCGGAGGGATGACCTCGACAAAATGATGAGACACACCGATTGGCTGGATGGGGGTGGCATGGTGGCTCAATCATTAGCACTGATGCCTCACAGCGCCAGGGAAACTGGTTCGATTTCAGTCTCAGGCAACTGTCTGTGTGGAGTTTGCAAATTCTCCCTGTGTCGATATGGGTTTCCTCCGGTTTCCTCTCACAATCCAAATGTGTAGGTTAGGGTGGAGTGGCTATGCTAAATTACCCACTGCCCAGGGATTGGCAGGTTAAGTTGGATTGTCCGTGCTTAAATTGCCCCACAGTGTTCAAGAATTGAAAGTTAGGTACATTAGTCAGGGGTAAATGTCGAGTAATAGGGATAGGGAAATGGGTCTGTGTGGATTATTCTTTGGATGTTTGGTGTTGGGCCAGATAGTCTGTTAGATAGTCAGAGGCTTTCCCCCTCCCCAGAGTGGAAAAGTCAACTACAAGAGGGCACAGGTTCAAGGTGAGAAGGGGACAGTCTGGGGGAGAATTGAAAGGGAAGATTTTTCACACAGTTGGATGCTGGATGCCTGGAATGCATTGCCATTGGATGGAGTGGAAAGAGGCACCTTAGCAACACTTAAGGTATATCTGGATAGACACATGAATGGGAGGTGAATACAGGGACAGGAACCACACATCAGCAATAAATAGCAGATCTAAGTTAGGATTAAGAATTGGCACAGGCTTGGATGGGGAGGGGGTAGGGGGTAAAGTGAACTTTCAAAAACAGGGGATACCTGTATGCTGATGAAGGGGTGGGTGGATGCTCAGGTGTAGCATAAACACTGACAGAGGCCAATTAGATCGACTGTGCTGGAGACTCAATGGGACAGAGACAAATGTATCTATTTCAGATCTAAATGCACTTCAGCCACTTCTGTGGACTGTTCCATAGGGATGGTGCAATCCCAGGCTCAGAGAGCATCAGCCCCCATTGGAAGTAAAGTGGGTGTGAGAGCGACCAGTCAGCATAAAGGAACCCCTTACCCCTCCCACTTCACCCACTAAACAGGGTTCAAGATGTGACTCTCAGCAGCGGTAACAGCAGAATCCAACCCGAATCCCTGCGCAATCTCACTTGTGAAGTTGCTGGTGTCTCCACAAGTTGCACGACTGGGTGAAGCCCTTCCCACACACTGGACAGGTGAACGGCTGCTCCTTGGTGTGGATGTGCTGGTGTTTGTGCAGGGTGGAGGAATCACAGAAGTCATTGCTCCACACGGGACAGGTGAACGGCTTCTCCCCAGTGTGGACGTGGAAGCCGAGCAGCAGGTGATACGACCGGGTGTAGCCCTTCCCGCACACGGAGCAGGAAAATGGTTTCTCCCCGGTGTGCATCCGCTGGTGCGGCAACAGCTGGTGTGACTGAGTGAAGCCCTGCCCACACACGGGGCAGATGAACGGGTTCTTGCTGGTGTGGACCCGCTGGGGGCCAGGAGGTGGTGTAACTGAGGGAAGCCTTTCCTGCATGAGTACAGGTGAATAGCCGCTGCCCGACGTGCAAACGCCAATGAATCTCCAGCGCAGATGGCGAAGGGAAACCATTCCCACACTCCCCACATTTCCACGGTTTCTCCATAGTGCAGGTGCCCTCGTCTGTCTCTGACCTTAACAATCAGTTGAAAACTCGCTCACACTTACAGCATGTGTGTGGTGTTACTGGTGAACCCTCTGATAATTGGAACACTCTCATTCAGTCTGTAAAGCTTGTTCCAGTCACTACTCTGGTGTGTGGGTATGTGAGACTCTAAGGTTCCAGTCACACTGACGTTTAAAACCTAACTAAGCAGACAGACTTTCTCCTCTTTGTTTTCAAGGTCATCAATATCCACGTCCTCGTGAATCAAGTGACTGTCAGACTTTGATGTGATATTTGGTCTGAGATTTCTGCCTCCAAATTCTTCTCTTGTAATATTCTTGTGAAGTGATTGCAAGGATCATCACAGTCAGTCCATGACAGAAAATCTAAACGTAATTCTAGTTACTGTGGAACATTCTTTCCTCTCAATCCCAAAGATCTTTGTGTAGATCTATATGTAACTGTAAACCAACAGGGTTATGGGGCAGACTGCATACCTCAACAAAGAGTTCACATGGACTCAAGTTGCTGAATGGACCTCTAGTGCAGTATTGACGTTCTTACTGAAGATCTACAATATGCTGCAGTACGGTATTACAAGCCCAGAAACAACTGCAAATCAGACAAGGTCTTTTCAGAAGTTGGACCATGAATTTCTGAAGCTGCTGCTGCTCTTCTTCTCTCTCTGAATGAAGATTGATCTTCACCCAAACTTCAACTTCCTTCCTCTGTCCAAATATTTGTGAACACAGCCCTGTTTTTGAAGGATGGCATGTTTCCTGATCATCACAATTAAAGGGGTGTCTTCCCCCTGATGTGCAAAGGGACAGTCAGTCAGGGGAGGACAGGGTCACATCTTGTGTTATGTGAAATCTGTGACAGCTGCAACAATTCATCCCAACTCCTGTACTCAGTGCTCTGACTGATGAAAGCAAACATGCCAAAAGTCTTCTTCACCGCCCTGTCTACCCATGACTCCACTTTCCAGGTGCGATGAACCTGCATCCCTACATCTCTTGGTTTGAAATCCTGCATATGAAACAGATTTGGTGCTTGTTGGTATGTGTTATTATTTGGTGCTTATCTCGACTCTAATTTGCTAGAGTCCTTCCAAGATCCCTACGTTCCATTACACTCCTTAAAGTCCTACCAGTCACCATGAAATTCCGGTCTTGATTTGACGATACAAAATATAAGAACTCACACTTATCTATATTAAACTCCATTTGCCATTAACCTTAAACCTATGCCCTCTAATTTTGGATTCCCCCACCCAAGGGAAAAGACCTTGCCTATTTACCCTACCCATGCCTCTCATGATTTTATAAATGTCTTTAAAGTCACTCCTCAGCCTCCAAAGCTCCAGGGAAAACAGCCCCAATCTATTCAGCCTCTTCCTGTAGCTCAAACCCTCCAGCCCTGGCAGCATCCTTGTAAATGTTTTCTGAACCCTTTCAAATTTCATAACACCCTTCCTGTATCAGAAAGCACAGAATTGCATGCAGTATTGCAACAATGATGGAACCAATGTCCTCGCTGAAGAAGATTTTAAAAACAACATTTATAACTACAAGCAAATCAAGTTAGTTGGGGATGACCTTCCCATAGCAGTTTGTTTTGGCTGTCCTTCATTAACTTATGCTTTATAATATATAAGAAAATATTTTGAGGGATGGGATTGTTGCTCGCATGTCCAACCATCGCTCACCATCCTTCATGGCCTTTGGACCGAGCAATTGGCTACATGCTAGAACTTAGTTGAGAGTCAACCACATTGTAGTAGGTCTGGAGTCACATGATGTGAGCGTGCGCACACATGTGTAGGGTTGTGAATGGTAGATTTCCCTCCCGAAAAGAATACTTTCACAACAATCAGTAATGATTGGACAAAAGCAATAGTTCTGGCAGCATCTATGAGGAGACAACAGTGTTACTGTTTTGAGTCCGGTGGTCCTTCAAAATTAGGCTGGATTCAAAACATTAATTGTTTTCTTTCCACAGATGCTGCCAGACCTGCTGCAGTTTCCCAGCAATTGTTGCTGATCTCCAACATCTGCAATTCATTGTCTTAGCCAATAATGGTTTCCTTGTTGCCAGTACTGAGACAAACTCTCACTTCCTGATCTTTTTATTCATTGAAAATAAAGTCCACTAGCATCCAGGATGGGATTTTAATTTTTGTTCTCAGAAAACCGAAATCTCTGGGCTACTTAACCAGTATCACTAGATCACAATCTTCCCTTCACTGACAGTGACAATCTTGTCCTAAATATTTTTCTTTATTCATTCATGGAATGTGACACTTTGTCTCCTAAAAGAACCAAGTGCCAATTCAGAGGGCAGTTAAGAGTCAATCACATGACTTTGGATCAAGAGTGACACATTCACCAAACTGGGAAAGGACTGAAGATTTCCTTCCTTAAAAACAAGGTTATTAGTGAACAAGATCGGTACTTATGACAATTGATAAGATCATCAAAGCAGCTTTATATTCCAGATACATAAATTGATTTCAAATTGCATCGGGGCCATAGCAGCATCATTTTGAAACTCCAGATGTTAAATCCAGTAACAATGCCCAAATGCCACCAACTCCCTACAATCTCTAGGCTTCCCAACATTGACTGGTCTGTAATTGCCAGTTGTATCCTTTTCCTCATTAGTATTTACTATTCAATTCAGCCCATTGAGTTGACTCTGCCATTCATTCAGATCACAATTATTCTGGTAAACATTTACTCCACTTTTCTGCCATTGTCCCATAATCCTCAGTAATCCTCAATTCGCTTACTGATTAAAACAAACACTATCTCAGCCTTGAATGCACATAACAACCCAGGCTCAACAGCCCTTTTAGTATCAAGTTCCACAGATTTACTGCCCTCAGGAGAAATTCCTATCTGTCCTAAGCATGCAATCTCTTATTTGGAGGTTACTTCCTCTGGTCCCAGACTCACCCACGTTTCCACATCTAGCCTGTCAAGTCTCCTCAGAATCTTGTACGTGACAATAAGGTTACCTCTAATTCTTCTAACTTCTAATAAGCACAGGCCCAACCTATTCAGTTCTCCTCATAAGACATTCTTTCCATCCGATATCATCATGGTCAACCATCTCTGGACTGCCTCCAATGCCAATATATCTTTCCTCAGGTAAAGGGCCCTAAACTGTTCATAATATTCACTTGTGGCCTGACTAGGGCCTTACAAAGGTTCACTATAACCTTTCTACATTTATACTCTGTTGAAAAGGCCAAACTCCCATTTGCCTCCCTATTACTTACTGAAATTGGATGAAGAGATTCGTGGATGTGATTCCAAATCCCTCTAAAGTTTTCTCCATTTAATATTCAGTTCTTCGCCTCCTGACAAACTGCATGACCTCATTTTCCCATCTGCCAAGCTTTCGTTCATTTGCTTAACCTGTCTATATCCCTCTCCAGATATCTAATGTCATCCTCACCACCTGCTTTCACATCAACTGTCTCTTCTGCAAACTTAGCAATAGTACATTCACTTTACTTATCCAAGTAATTCGTATACATATTGTAAATAATGTTGACCCCAGCGCTGATCCCTGTGGTACACCACAAGTTACAAGTTGCCATCCTGAACATGCCCCTTACCACAACTGTGGTAGTTAGCCAATCCTCTATCCATGCTAACATTCAGCCTCCAACACCCTGGGCTCTTTGCTTACTATTTCATGAGATGTGAATATCATTGGCTGTGCCAACAACTCTTTCCAAACTGACCTTGAAAAGGTGGTGCTGAGCTGCCTCTTAAATTGCTTCACAAACATGGTGTGGTCTGCAACAATGTTCAGGAGTGAGTTCCAGCATTTTGGTCAATAACAAAGAAGCAATGCGATATATCTTGCAGTCGGAATCCTGTGTTCACACTTCTCTGTTCTTGGTGGTTGAGGTCATGGCTTGGAAGATGCTTTTGAAGAACCACCACTCATGCAATCAAGCCAGGCTGACAGATTCAGACTCTGCCATTTGATTTTCCTCATCAATCTACATTCTTTCCAGCCGTGTTTCAGTCTCAAACTGCCACGCAATGCCTTCTGTCTGCTGTCCAAAGAACACCCAATCGTACAACCTCCCAGTAAAATCGGTCGTATTATACCATGACATCTTAAAATAAATTTTCAAACTACTGACATAGTGTCAAATCTTTTTTGTAATAGGATTCAATGAGCTCTCCTTCCTTCCCAAAGGTTTGTTGTTAAGTTGGTTCTGGAAGATGCCACAAAACTGGCATTTTCCTTTGTCAAAAATACAGTGAATACAATGTCAAACTACTGGGTCCACGATTTTCCTTATATCAAGCTGCTTTGCAAGCCGGAAACTTGACCAGATTCCCGACACGGATACAAAAGCCAGGCATCTGTTAAAACCACATGACCACAGGCCACTATTCTGAAGGTCAATGCACGACTGTGCCGGTCTTAGGTTGTCCCTCGCTCAAGGAATCTTACCCATCATTGGCTAACCAGTCACCTTCACTTGACCAATAAAAACCCACATCCATTTTACAGCTGTCAAGTACGGACACGGGCAGTGGTAACTGGCTTATCACTGTGATCAGTGGCCGTCGAGACCAATCGAAGCCATTTAAGAATACCAGATGATGGCTAGGAATCTCTTGAGTGAACAATAGTCTCTTGAGTCTCGAGGCATATAGCACTTCACAATCTCAAACTGCAGCATAAAAGCACAAATTTACCTGTTGTCAATTTGAACGGGAAAGAAAACAAATACACAACTAGGGGGTCTCTGCACCTCAGCCCTCACATTCTGAGGCCCGAAATGGGAAGGATTAGAAATGAGAGATACAGTTATAAAGTAAAATCATAAGTTGTCCCGCGCTTCTCTCTCAGGCATATCTCCTCCATTCCCTCTGATCCTGATCCCGTAATCTTTCCCTGGGGTGCCCCCATCACAGGCTCCTCCAGCACCGCTGCCTGGTATGCGGGTGGGGGGGTTATCCTTTCCCGTCAGGGCACGGTCAATTGTTCGTGTCACAAGCGTCCTGATACATGGTATACAACAACAACCACAGGTAATAAAGATAGCAACAGAGATGCATAAACCAAGGGCCAGCTGTCCCAGCACAGTTCCCCATCTACCAAATGTGCTATTCAGCCAATCTATGACTGGGTTGTTAACCCCTGACTGCTCAGAAATGATGCCAGTTGTTGTTCCCCTCCCTGTCGTTATCAAATCATAAGCGGAATGGCTCTTTCTTCCCTTTATAGATCAGGACACTCCCGCCTAAAATGCCCTATCTTTCCACAATAATGGCATCCTGCCTGTGGAGACCTTCATCTCTGCCCCTGTCGCTCAAACCCTCTACCAAATGCTCCTCCTTGTCTCTGCCTATCCCCTTTCCTCTCTGCCCTACATGCTGTCACCCGCTGCTCCGGTTGCTCACTCTTGGTTCCATTCTTCTCCTAATTACCTCATCAACCGCAGCGACCGTCATTTTCGCCTTCTGCTACTGTCTCTCGTCCTCTCTCTTTACAAACACTTTCTGTGCCTCTCCTAACAATTCATCTAATGGGTTTTTCCCACTCCACCCTTCTATCTTCTGTATCTTTCCCTGTCCAGCATCCCCATATAAGTCCCCTTTCTTCCCCAGTAAATAGTATATTCAAAATAGACATTAACTCAGCCCACATATACAGACTGGGCCTCAAAAATAGATCAATTTGTTCTGACAATCCTATCGGATTCTCAACCAGGACCGTCATTTCCTTTTAGATGTTCCAACCTCCCCACTGGTGAGGGGGACACACACAAACCCAATCTCCTTGTCCCCTATTGGTACTTCCCGAAGGGGACAAGTCGTTACGTTCTTCCCTTTTTCTTTCTTTTAAGAAACATTGCAATGTTCCTAGCTTCCCATATCCTCAAACACCAATTTATCAATTCATGCTTGACTAACTTTAAAGCCTGTTCCTACCTTGTAAACTTATTTATATATTTACGTCCATTTATTCAGTATTCAATATTTAAAATGTAAAATTAATAGAGTTCCCAATTTTGAAATCCACTGTGATCACCCAGTTTTAGTACCCTAATTTAGATCCAAAATTAGTTTTCTTAAGTCCTCCTGACCAATCATTACTCAATTACAATACTTTAGGTT
Source organism: Hemiscyllium ocellatum (assembly GCF_020745735.1). Classification (NCBI taxonomy): domain Eukaryota; kingdom Metazoa; phylum Chordata; class Chondrichthyes; order Orectolobiformes; family Hemiscylliidae; genus Hemiscyllium; species Hemiscyllium ocellatum. The sequence goes on along the minus strand of NW_026867486.1, from coordinate 294,785 downwards.
GTAAAATAATCAGAGCTGTCTTACAAGAATTTGCCAATTCAAGTTAAAAAAAAACTTCTAATGCATGAACAATGGCCGAATCCAAGGTCACAGATAATAACCATGGAAGTTTTCGTTTTTACGACAACCTACTGTTGAACTGAAACTTCAACTGTCCTCCATATATTGCTTTTATGTAAAGATAAAAGAGATTAGTTAGAATCGGATAGTAAGGCAGTCATGACTTGTAAAAGAACAGAAATTATCAACTTTAAAAAATCATGTTAAGTTTCCATAAAAATCACATTTAAAACAGTCCTGGAACTCAAGCTCCAGGGAATAAAACTTAAACATTCAATCACCGACAAACAAATGTGCATTCAAACCAGATCACAAAGGGTTAAACTTTCTGTCAGTTGTACAGCTCTTTTCACTCACTCTCTCTCTCCTCAGGCTGCTGGGACAGATCGGCTCGCTCTCTCTCTCTTCGCTGGCTGCTGCGAGTCTCCTTACCCCTAACCCTTATTTCTCGCAATCCTTTTTCTCTAACCTTCTCTCTTGCTTTCTCTTCCCTTTTCTCTGTTTCTCTCCCCTTTGTCTTTATTACCTTCTGTCTCTCTTTATCTATCTCCCTCTTTCTCTCTCTCTCACTTCCTGTGTCGGTCTCTCTGTATCTCTGTTTCTGTCTGTCTCTGTCCCCTGTCCCTCTCCTTACCCAATGCCCCTCACTTCTAGGAATTTTAAAGTCTGTGCTACGGGGTCCTCGTTACCACCGAGTTCCACGCGTCTCCCGCGTTTATTAATTCCAAGTTCCACGCGATACCCCCACCCCTCCACGCAGGAGAATTTTTAAAATTACATAGTGTTTGGGGATGTGCAGGTTAGGGGGCATTGGCCACGCTAAATTACCCATAGTGCCTAGGGATGTGCAGGTTAGGGTGCATTGGCCGTGCTAAATTACCCATAGTGCCCAGGGATGTGTAGGCTAGGTGGGTTAGCCAATGGGAATTGCAGGGTTACAGGCAGAGGTCTGGGTGAGGTGTGGGTTGGATGGGCTGAAGGGCCTGCTCCTACACTGCAGGGGTTCTAAGCGTGAGATGAGGTGCTTGACGGAAACGATGGGGAAGAGGCAGTGAAAACACAACGAGACCGTTTGAAAGTGGGAGCATGACAGGAGGGGGTGGGTAAATGGGATGTGGTGAGGGAGGGGGCTTAGGAGAGAAAGAGACACAGAAAGAGAGGGTCACACACAGATACAACTGGTGAAAGTGGGGAAGATTGTGATAGGTTCAGATAAGGTGGAGGAAGAAAAGCTGTTCCCTATTCACTGATAGTGACAAGGTCAGGGGCGGCCTGAAGTTCAGGGGTTTGAGCAGGAGAGAGAGGGGGAAAACAGAGGAAAAACAGGTTTACCCAGCAAGCAGCAATATGCTGGAATCCGCTGTCACCTCAGAGAGACAGACAGACGCAGAGGCAGAGCCAGAGAGACAGAGACGGGGAGGTAATCAGATGAATGGCCTCCCTGTGCTGTGAGATCCAAAAGGAGCACGCGAGCAGCTGCCCCAGTGTTTCTGGCGGTCTGAGGCATCTCCCCCTCGCCCCATTACCGGTACCGCTCTCCCGTCCCATTGGCACCTTCCCGGTGAACGGCCCACTCTCCCAATGCACTCAAGCTGCCCATTCCCCCCCCCAGGGGGCTGGAAGAGGACGGAACAGCCCGTTCCGGAGCGGGGCTCGGGAACGCTGCCCATGTCCGCGACGCCCTTTCCGCGAAAGGAAACAAAAAGGACAACAGACAGGGGACCACCTGCATCAACGGGAATGACAACATTTCACCCTCAGACAAGGCTTTGTCAAGAGATGTACAGCACGGAAACAGACCCTTCGGTCTAACCCATCCGTACCGACCAAATATCCCAACCCAAACTAGTCCCACCTGCCAGCATCCGGCCCATATCCCTCCAAACCCTTCCTATTCATGTACCCATCCAAATGCCTCTTAAATGTTGCAATTGTACCAGCCTCCACCACATCCTCTGGCAGCTCATTCCATACACACACCACCTTCTGTATTAAAACGTTGCCCTGTAGGTCTCTTTTATATCTTCCCCTCTCACCCTAAACCTATGCCCTCTAGTTCTGGATTCCCCAACCCCAGGGAAAAGACTTTGCCTATTTATCCTATCCATGCCGGTCATAATTTTGTAAACCTCTATAAGGTCATCCCTCAGCCTCCGACGCTCCAGGGAAAACAGCCCCAGCCTGTTCAGCCTCTCCCTGTAGCTCAGATCCTCCAACCCTGGCAACATCCTTGTAAATCTTTTCTGAACCCTTCCAAGTTTCGCAACAGCGGGAAGACCCAGAAATGGAAAAGACTGAAGGGGGAAGTCAGCGGTAAATCTTTTGAAGAGGTTACAAAGGAGAGACCTCTGTCTGCAGCGGGAATGACCCCCACAGTAGCAGGTCGAGGTGGACGGCATTTAAGGAGAAGCTGGTTACAGACGTCAGGGAGAAAGGAACTGAAGGGAATGCTGCTGTAAGGGAAATCAAGTGTGAGCAAGTGAAGGGGAGGTGCGTAGAGGCTCACATGGGTCAGAAATACTGAGAGAGACCAGTTGAGCTGAAGGACCTGACTGGAGACTCAATGGGACAGAGAGTGAAATCTTGGATCCACCTGCAAGAGAAGGAGAAACACGTGATTTACCTTCCAGGATTAAGCAAGTCCCGCAGATTCTGCAGATCACTTCATTGGTCACAGCACTGAGTATAGGGGTTGGGGTCTGGACAGGACGTTGGTTAGGCCACTTTTGGAATACACAGGAACCTCGATTATCCAAAGGACACATGCAGGGTGTATTTCAGTCGCTTGACGATTAGATCCCTTACAGTGTGGAAACAGGCCCAACCAGTCCACACTGACCCTCCGAAGAGTAACCCACCCAGACCCATTTCCCTCTGACTAATGTACCTAACACTACGGGCAATTTAGCATGGCCAATTCACCCTGACCTGCACATCTTTGGACTGTGGGACGGAACCGGAGCACTAGGAGGAAACCCACGCAGACGCGGGGAGAATGTGCAAACTCCACACAGTCTGTCACCTGAGGCAGGAATGAAACCAGGGTCCCTGGTACTGTGAGGTAGCAGCGCTAACCACTGAGCCACCGTGCTGGTTCATCTAATTCTGGATAATCGAAGTTCCTCTGTATTATGTGCACTTCTGGTCTATCGGAAGGATGTTGCAAAACTTGAAAGGGTTCAGAAAGATTGACAAGGATGTTGCCAGGGTTGGAGGGTTTGAGCTACAGGGAGAGGCTGAACAGGCTGGGGTTGTCTTCCCTGGAACGTCGGAGGCTGAGGGTTGACTTTAAGAGAGGTTTATAAAATCATGAGGGGCATGGATAGGGATAGACAAAGTCTTTTGCCAGAACTAGAGGGCATAGGTTTAGGGTGAGAGGGGAAAGATTTAAAAAGGGTCCTAAGGGGCAACATTTTTCACACAGAGGGTGGTGTGTGCGTGCGGAATGAGCTGCCAGAGGAAGTGGTGGAGGCTGGTACAATTGCAACATTTAAAAGGCATCCACTTGGGTATCTGTGTAAGGAGAGGTTTGGAGGGATAGGGCCAATTGCTGGCAAATGGGACTTGATTAGTTGAGGATATGGAGGAGTTGGAGCGAAGGGTCTGTTTCTGTGTTGTACATCTCCACTTCAGGAGGAAATGCGCAGTCGCAGGCTCGCAGAACCACTGGATGCCAAGGGGATGAGAGCACAGCAACTGCAGTGACCCTCCCCCATCCCACCCAGGGTTCAGCCCTGGGCGGTGACTCACAGCGGCTGGCCCCGTCACTTGTGCCCCCGCTGGTGCCGCAGCAGGTGCTGAGAGGAAGCGAAGCCCCTCCCGCAGACGGGGCAGGTGAAGGGCCGCTCCCCGGTGTGGACCTGCTGGTGTGAGAACAGGTGGGACGACTGGGTGAAGCCCTTGCCGCAGACGGAGCAGGTGAAGGGCCGCTCCCCGGTGTGAAGCCGCTGGTGCCGCAGCAGGGTGGACGAGTGAGAGAAGCTCTTGCCGCAGACGGAGCAGGTGAAGGGACGCTCCCCCGTGTGGACCCGCTGGTGGGTTAGCAGGTCGGACGAGCGGGCGAAGCCCTTGCCGCAGACAGAGCAGGTGAAGGGCCACTCCCCGGTGTGGACCTGCTGGTGCTGCAGCAGGTTGGACGACTGGGTAAAGCTCTTGCCGCAGACCGAGCAGCTGAACGGCCTCTCCCCGGTGTGGACCCGCTGGTGGGTCAGCAGGTGGGAGGAGTCGGTGAAGCCCTTGCCGCAGATGGAGCAGGTGAAGGGCCGCTCCCTGGTGTGGACCCGCTGGTGGGTCAGCAGGGTGGACGACTGGGTGAAGCACTTGCCGCAGACGGGGCAGGTGAAGGGCCGCTCCCCGGTGTGGAAACGCTGGTGGGTCAGCAGGATAGACGACTGGGTGAAGCCCTTCCCGCACTCGGAGCAGCTGAACGGCCTCTCCCCAGTGTGGACACGGCGGTGGATCTCCAGCACGGAGGGGGAGCGGAATCCTTTCCTGCAATCCCCACACTTCCATGGTTTCTCCATGGCGTGCGGAATGCCTCCTGAGACTTCCTTTCCCCACAGTGGGCAAACTGGCTCAGGCACGTGCCCCTGTGGTTCAGGTGAAGACGATACTTTAAGAGCCTACTGAAGCAGACAAAAACGTTCAAAGAATTTCCCCCTTCTGGACTGAAAGAGGGACGTCTCTCCTGTCCCACGAATCAAGGGGCTCTGTCAGACCTTCACATGGTACTCCATTGGGGAGCTCTACCTGCAAAGCTGCTCTTCTCATATCCTGTGAAAAAGGGGATTACAAAAGTCATTGCTGCCTGCACATGACAGGAATTCAGAACAGATCATTCTAGTTTCTGTAGAACTTCCCTAAAACAATCAAGTTACAATATGCAGATGCCAGTGTTGGGCTGGGGTGTACAAAGGTAAAAAAAAAATCACACATCACCAGGTTGTAGTCCATTAGATTTGTTTAGAAGTTCGAGCTTTCAGAGCTCTGCACCTTCATCAGGTAGCTAGTAAAACCTCCAGGCGAAAAAGACAGCAGATGCTGGAGATCAGTGTGGTGCTGGAAAAGCACAGCAGGTCAGGCAGCATCCGAGGAGTAGGGAAAAAAAAATCGACGTTTCGGGCAAAAGCCCTTCATCAGGAATGAGGAAAGAATGAGGACACTTTCCTCATTCCTGAAGAAGGGCTCATGCCCGAAACGTCGAATCTCCTGTTCCTTGGATGCTGCCTGACCTGCTGAGCTTTTCCAGCAACACATTTTCAGCTCTGATCTCCAGCATCTGCAGACCTCACTTTCTCCTATAACCTAGAGTTGTGTGATTTTTAACTTTAAGAAGTGTTGCAAATCTCCACCCCCCCCCCCCACCACACACACACACACACTTTTCTTCAATTCTCACTCTGCTGTTTCTGATATTACCCATCCCCCAGTATTGTCCAGAAAGGGACTTATTACCTAAAAAAGCTGTAAATCTCCATCCCACACACTCTTTAACTCTTGCTGTACCTAATATCCCACCTCCCCCCCCATGCTCCAGCAGGGTCTGACTGATGCTCATTGACTGAGCCACACTCACCTCTTCCTGGACACAGGGACCCTCCAGACCAACACAACATCAGCTCCCCTTGACCCCCCCGCAATGGCGCATGTGCAGGAGCAACCGGTCACGTGAATCGAGGAACCGCTGTCGTCACAGAGGCCGCGCGTTGATTTGACGGACCGCCCGCCTGTGCGGCGTTCCAGCCTTTCCCATTGGTCCACCGCGCCGTGCGTCACGCGGCGGCACTGGTCTTTGTGACGCCCACGCGACCTCTCTCCTCCACTACCCTCACGTGCCCCTCCCTTAACCTTGACACGGGGAGGCATGACCAATGGGGAGCCTTGGAGGACCGGAAGGAAGGCTGGTCCTCCTACCAATCAGAGCATCCCCTCAGTGTCTGAATGCGGAAGTTGGATCATGAGCTCCTGCTGCTCTCTCTCTCTCTCTCTCTGAATGAAGATTGAGTGTTACCCCAGACTGCACCAACCTCTGTGAGTACAGCACCCTCTCTTCTCACCCCTCCTATTCCATTTCTTTTCTCATTTTGGGATTAAACTGTTGGTTTGTAGGAAGTGAAGTGAAAGGAGGTGAACTCAGGAAAGGTGCATATGCTGGATGCATTGGTCTAGATCGCTGTCTGTGTCTCTCTCGTGTCCTTCATCAGGAATTGCGGAGGGGGAGGGGGGTGGGGGTTTGGGGGTGTGGAAAGGGTGCTGAGAGATAAATAGGAAGGTGGGAGTGGGGCTGGGGGTAAGGTAGATGCAGGTTGGGGGGGGGAGGTGATGGCGACAGGGTGGAGCAGATTGGTGGGAAGGAAGATGGACAGGTGGGACAGTTCAAGAGGGTGGTGCTGAGTTGGAGGGTTGGAGCTGGGGTGGGAGGGGGGAGGGAATGTGAGGAAACTGGTGAAATCGATGTTGATGCCGTGTGGTTGCAGGGTCCTAGGCCACCTGATACCTGGAGGAAGAATGCCTCTGCATTGGGACCCTCCAACCATACAGGATCAATATTGATTTCACCAGTTTCCTCATTTACCCCCCCCCCCCCCACTGCCCAATCCCAGACACAACCCTCGAACTTGGGACTGCTCTTTTGAACTGTCCCACCTGTCCATCTGCCTTCCCATCTATCTGCTCCACCCTCCTCTCTGACCTGTCACCTCCTTCCCTCGCTTTCATCTACCCATAGCATTCTCAGCTCCCTTCCCCCAGTCCCACCTCCCTCCCATTTATCTCTGTCCCTTTGGGCCCACCCCACATTCCTAATCAAGGGGTTATGCCCAAAACATCAAACCTCCTGCTCCTCTGATGCTGGCTGACCTGCTGTACTCTTGCAGCACCAGACATTTTGGTGCTTATTTGTCTGGATGTTCTGATGTGACCCATTCGCAGATGTGAAGTCACATTCGAGATAAACTCCTTCATGGAATGTGGGCTTTTTTTTGGCAAGGCCAACAATGTTTTCGTCCCTAACTGCCCTTCAGACAAGAGGATTGCCAGACTTTAGGGGGCATTTTAAAAGTCAAGCACGTGAGCCATCATATGCAGGCAGCACCAAGTTAATGCTAGCGGGTTTCCTTCCCTGAAGAGCGTTATTGAATCAAATGGGTTTTCAGAAAAGTTTCATTCTCTCAATGACTGAGACTAGTTTTCAGTTCAGATTTTAAAAAAAATTTAAATTCCCCAATGTTTGTTTTTACTGGTATTTGGACCCATGAGCCCAGATTATTTGCCTGGGGCCTCTGGATTGCTGGTCCAGTGTTGTTGTTATAACATCACTGACTCACCTGGACAGCATTGAGAGTCATACAGATGTATAGCACACAAAGAGACCCTATGTGCAACTGGTGCATGCCGAGCACATAGCCAAAATTGATCTAGTCCGATGTGCCAGCACGTCCCTCCAAACCCTTCCCATTCATATTCCCATCCAGATGCCTTTCAAATGTTGCAATTGTCCCAGCCTCCACCACTTCCTCTGGCAGCTCATTCCATACACGCACCACCCTCTGACTGACAAAGTTGCCCCTTAGGTCCTTTTTATGTCTTTTCCCCTCTCACCTCTAGTTCGGGACTCTCCCACCCCAGGGAAAAGACCTTGTCTATTCACCCTATCCATGCCCCTCATTATTTTATAAACCTCAATAAGGTCACCCCTCAGCCTCCGATGCTCCAGGGAAAACAGCCCCAGCTTATTTAGCCACTCCCTGTAGCTCAAACCCTGGCAACATCTTTGTAAACATTTTCTGAGCCCTTTCAAGTTTCGTTTAACTGAACAGTAAAAGTCATACTGGACAGGGATATATCATAGTGTTACTGTGCAATATGTATTTATTTACGGCTGTATAAATTTGATTTATAATTATTTCTAGTTATATCATAGTGTTGTAGCCATGTTATGTATTCCAAGTTTGGGAGAAGATTTGTAGCTCGGCTGCTCGTTGTTGTGGTTCTGTTTGCCGAGCTGGGAATTTGTGTTGCAGACGTTTCGTCCCCTGTCTAGGTGACATCCTCAGTGCTTGGGAGTCTCCTGTGAAGCACTTCTGTGTTGTTTCCTCCGGCATTTATAGTGGTTTGTCTCTGCCGCTTCCGATTGTCAGTTCCAGCTGTCCGCTGCAGTGGCCGGTATATTGGGTCCAGGTCGATGTGTTTATTGATTGAATCTGTGGGTGAGTGCCATGCCTCTAGGAATGCCCCTTAAACATTTATAAGGTTAACCCTCAGCATCCAATGTAGAGAAAGTGAGACCTGCAGCTGCTGGAATCAGAGTCGAAACGTTTGGGGTTGGAAAAGCACAGCAAGACAGGCAGCATCTGAGGACCAGGAGAATTGACATCTCAGGCCCGAGCCCTTCATCAGGAATGATGTGTGGATGTACAAAGAGGCCTCAGCGTCCTTCTACACCAGTCACTGCCAGTTGTCAGACAAGTGCAGCAAGCAATCAGCAAGGCAAGTGGTATAAATCACAAAATGAACTGGGATTAGAAGTGGGGATGTCTTCCTGCAGTTAGGGGGGTTATTGAATATATTCAAGGCTGAGTTCCTCTGATTTTTGAACAAAGTGTGGATATTTATGTTGTGTGGTTGAGGTGGGGGTTTTTTTTTGAGTGATTTGTGTGTTAGAAGCAGGTACAAGGCAAGAAAATGGTTTTAAGACCACAACAGAACAGTTACGGTCAGACAGCACAGAAACGGACCCTTCAGCCCAACTATTCCACGCTGAGTATGTTCTCAAACTAAAGTAGTGCCACTTGCTAGTGTTTGGCCAGTATCCCCCCGCACCTTCCCTATTCATGTACTTCTCCAAATGTCGGTCAAACGTTGTATCTGTCCGTGCATCCACCACTTCCTCTGGATATTCATTCCATACATGAACCACTCTCTGTTTATAAAAACCTTGTCCCGAATCGGTCCACGCCGTGAATTCATTTGCAGCAACCGAAAGGAAAGGGAAGTGAAAGATTGAATCCAAGAATGAAAATAAAAGGAAAAGGAGTTGAGAAGAGTGTGCCGTACTCACAGATGGGTGACGGAGTAAGGAGGTTACAGTCTGGAGCAAACTCAATCTTCATTCAGAGAGAGGAGCAGCAGCTTCCGAAGCTCGTGTTCCAACTTCTGCATTCAGACAATAGGAAGGCTCTGATTGGCAGGAGGACTGGTATCCTTCCGGTCCTCCAGGGCTTCCGATTGGTCCACCAAAAGAAAGCCGTGACGCATGCTTTGCGAGGAGCATGCGCAGTTTCATCCTCGTAACGGCGAGCGTGCGCAGTACGCTCTCTGGAGATGCTGTTACTGACAGAATTGAAGTGTCCAAATGCCAAGAGAAGTAAAAAAAGAGGTGAGATGCACCCTTTCCTCCCCCCTGTGATATTTACCTTTCCTACACGCCCCATGACTTTATAAATCGAAATAAGGTTACCCGACAACTTGTGGTCGTCGATAGGGCGACCAGAAGTGTACTCAGTACTCTACCCGTGGTCTCACCAATATCCTGTACAACATCAACGTGATGTCCCACCTCCTGCACTGAACGGTGTGAACAATGAAGGAAAGTGTGCTAAACGCCTCCTTCACCACCCTGTCTACCAATGATGCAACTTCCAAAGAACTATGTCCCCAATTTGGAGATGCCGGTGTTGGACTGGGGTGTACGAAGTTAAAATTCACACCACACCAGGTGATACTCCAACAGGCTCATTTGCAAACATAAGCTTTTGGAGCGCTGCTCCTTCATCAGGTGGTTGTGTCTTATGATCCTGTTCAACAAACATCCCATGAAGGAGCAGCGCTCTGAAAGCTCGTGCTTCCAAATAAACCAGTTGGACGATAACCTGGTGTTGAGAAATGTTTAATTTTATGTACCTGAACCCCTCCCCCACCGTGTCTCTGTTCTCCAACACAACGCAGGGCCCTACCTTAAACTGTACAAGTTCTGCCCTTCCTTGTTTTAGCAAAATGCTAACAACATTTTGCCTTCATCTGTCACGCTCTCTCGGACACTCACACACACCCTAACACTCACACCGTCTCCCATGCTTATACTCCATCAAACACACGCTTCATTAGCATGCATGCACAAACTCGTATACGCGCACACTCTCGTGCACACACAGTCTCACATAAGTCTATGGGGTGAAATTGCATTTGCAGATATATTCAATTTTGTTCAAAAAGCACACAAACTGCATGTAATATTGTATAAAATTCCCACTTTAGTTAATAGAACCAATCTGATTCAAGATTGGGATACAGACTCGAACCTCACACCTTTTGTGCAGGATCTGAGCTGAGATGTCACCTATTTTTATAAAACCTTAAACCGTCTCGAAGGTGAATTCAAAGTAATTCCGGGGTTTACATATTAATGAACTGAAACCTGCAACCCATGGTAAAAGATGGAAGACAATCTAGATTTATTCAATATCTTAGCAGTTGCATGACACCATCAGCTTTTGCTATAAATTCTGTGTCTTATGATTCTGCTCCACAGCTACCTGATGAAGGAGCAGCACTCCGAAAGCCAGTGCTTCCAAATAAACCAGAAGGAAGATAACCTGGTGTTGTGTGATTTTTAACTTTATCCACCCCAGTCCAACACCGGCACCTCCAGATCGTTTCCAGTGGACACAGCCACCACTTCCCAGTGCTGCCAGGAAACTGTACAATGACAATGAGATGATGTAGTACCTGCACTCCTGAAAAATTCATAATTTCTAACAATACTGGCTACTCATTCACTGCTGCAACCGATACACAACATTGGAAACATAGTACAGGAGGCTGTCAGAAATGAGCACAACAGGTAAGGCAGCAATCTGAGGAGCAAAATCAACATTGCCCGAAAAATGTCGATTTTCCTGCTCCTTGGATGCTGCCTGACCTGCTGTGCATTGCCAGCACCTCTCTAATCTTGACTCTGATCTCCAGCATCTGCAGTTCTCACTTTCACCTGTAAGAAATGAGCAGTTTTAAAACAAAAACCTGTTGCAATTCCAAGTTCTCAATGAGAGTCTGAGCTCGGTGTGAAGTTCAGGTAATCTTTATTGCAACCCAACTTTGTTACAGCTTCAGAATCTCCCAGCAGAAAGGCATAGAAAAAGCAGCAATGTTTTAAAAACAGCTCACAGTCAAAATGCACACATTCTCTCCAACCCCTCACTTTCTTCATTATTGGTCACCACCAAGTTGCCCTTTGGAATTGGATCCTTGGTACCCAGAGAAAGTATTGCCTCACTCAGCATTTTCAACCTGTATCCTGTATCCAAGTTAGTTGGATGGGCATTGCAGAGTCAATCATACTGCTGTGGGTCTGGAGTCATGTGTAGGCTAGACCGGGTAAAGGATGCAGCTGGGACGACTGAGTGAATCCTCTCCCACAACAACAGTTTGTTTCCCTAAAAAAAGAACGGGAACTTCTTCCACCCCCACCCCACTGACAATGGTTTCACCGTTAGATTCTAAACTCCAGATTTCTGACCAAATTCCAATTCCACCATCTGTCGCGGTGGGATTCGAACCCGGGAGTCCCCAGAACCCGGTTGATACTCCAGTCGATAACGGCACTCAGCCGTCATTCCTTCAATCCCCCTGTGATGGCACATGAACTCGCTGGTGGCTCCGCAGGTGGGAGGAGCGGGTGAAGGCCTTCCCACACACATGGCAGCTGAAGGGCCTCTCCCCCGTGTGGACCCGCTGGTGCCTCAGCAGGTGGGAGGAAATGCTGAAGGCCTTCCCGCACACGTGGCATGGGAACGGCCTCTCCCCTGTGTGGACCCGCCGGTGGGTCAGCAGGTTGGTGGAATGGCTGAAGGCCTTCCCACACTCGGGGCAGCTGAAAGGCCTCTCCCCGGTGTGGACCCGCCAGTGGGTCAGTAAGTGAGAAGAATACCTGAAGGCCTTCCCACACTCTGTGCAAGGGAACAGCCTCTTCCCAGTGTGGACCTGCTGTTGGCTTAGCAGGTTAGCAGAATTGCTGAAGGCCTTCCCACACTCGGGGCAGCTGAAGGGCTTCTCCCCCGTGTGGACCCACTGGTGACTCCGCAGGGTGGAGGATGTGCTGAAGGCCTTCCCACATTCAGGGCAGCTGAAGGGCCTCTCCCCCGTGTGGATCCGCTGGTGGGTCAGCAAGTGGGAGGAATTCCTGAAGGCCTTCCCACACTCGGGGCAGCTGAAGGGCCTCTCCCCGGTGTGGACCCGCCGGTGGGTCTGGAGGTTGGAGGCCTGGGTAAAGGCCTTCCCACAGACAGGGCAGGGGAATGGCCTCTCCCCAGTGTGGCTGTGCTGATGAGTCTCCAGGGCAGACGGGAAACGGAAGCCTTTTTTGCATTCGCCACACTTCCACAGTTTCTCCATTGGGCGGGATTCCTCTGGTTTCTCCGTGGCCGGAGCTTCAGCCACACACAAACCCAGGTAGAGACTCTCTCCGCTGTGAATTCCTCTTTCCAGGCCAAAAAACTGCTTCAGGCTCCACACTCAGTGCACTGCAATGGTAGGGTCTCTCATCCAGTCTCACTGATGCTGAAAACGTACTGAAACAGGAGCCAAAAAGCTTTGCTCCTTCTCACAGAATCATAGTTGCGGTCCTGATGGACTGAGTGACTTTCAAAGTGAGGACTGCAGACGCTGGAGAGTCAGATTTGAAAAGTGCAGCGCTGGAAAAGCACAGCAGGTCAGGCAGCACCCGAGGAGCAGGAGAGTCAACATTTTGGGCAAACGGCCTTCATCTGTTGATTTTGAAACTTCTGTCTTCAGATCTTCAAATACTCTGCAAAAAGAGATTACAAAGGTCATCACTGTGAGTGCAGGGTAGAAATTCTGAACAAGAAATTCTACTTTCTGTGGAATATTCTTTTCTTTTGTTATTCCACAAAATTGAAAGCACCAACCCACTCTCTCTCCCCCTCTGTCCTCACTCCACTCTAACTGAAGGTGCTGAGTCAGGATCTTAAAGGGGCAGAAATGCAAAAACGTCAAGACTAACATCTCCCTGCATTTTGGATAACTCCACAACACTGGGATACAGTTGACAGTGAGCAACAGTCTGAATCTGGGAAGCAAATGTAAGTGTGTCAATTCATGGGGGAACCTGCGATGCAGCTATTTGTGGAACAAAATGGTTAATGTCCCCCAGGAAGGTGGGAGCAAATTGAGACATCAAGGCATTAACACCGACACACTTCAGTGAAACTCTTCTGCTCCCAGTCAGGGCAAAACATCTTTAAAAGCTGCTCTGCAAGTCCAGTCTTCACAACCACACTTCTGCTTTCACCAAAGACAATTAGAGTCATACAGCACGGAAACAAACCCTTTGGCCCAACTTGTCCAAGCTGACCAGATATCCTAAATTAATCTAGTCACATTTGCCATCACTTGGCCCCTATATGGGCCGGGTGCTGGCAGCTGGGACTAAATTGGGTTGGCTATCTGTTCGGCAAGAATGAGTTGGACCAAAGGGCTTGTTTCCATGCTGTACATCTCTATGACTCCAGTCGCATTTGCCATCACTTGGCCCCGATCCACTAAACCCTTCGTATTCATGCACCCATCCACATGCCTTTTAACTGTTGGAATTGTACCAGACCCCACCACCTCCTCTGGCAACTCATTCCATAACTGCAGCACCCTCTCCATCAAAAATGTTGCCCCTGAGATCTCTTTTACATCTCCCCCCACTGGCCTCACCTGAAACCTATTACCCTCTCGTTCTGAACTCCCCCATCCGAAGGAAAAGACCTTGAGGATTGACCCTATCCATGCCACTCAGGATTCTATAAAAAGTCTGGAATGTCACCCTTCAGACTCTGGGGAAAACAGTCCCTCGCCATCCTTCCGTCCCTCCTCGCCCAGGTTTGCAGAATCTGCTCCCTCCCTGGATTCACTCCAGCTGCTACAAGTGAACAGATTTTCCCCCCTCCCCTCTCTCGCCTTCCCAGGATGAACAGTTGTCCAGAGGGAGGGAGTTTCACTCTGAAACTGACAGGGTCACTTCCGTAAATTGTGACGCCATCAATGGGTCGGGGGTGGGGAAGGGTATGGGAGGCGGGGCAAGAGAAAGGGGCGGGACGAGATTCGAGACTCGACCGACAGCGGTACCCCGCACTGCGCCTGCGCTGCCCTGCACAGTTCGCAGGACAGAAGCAGGCCACTCGGTCCAACGAGTCCACACCGACCCTCCAAAGGGTAACTCACCCTCAACCATTGCTCAATATTAATCCTCCTGACTAATACACCTAATCTGCACATCCCTGTGCACTATGGATAATTTAGAACCGCCAATCCACCCTAATCTGCACATCCCTACGCACTATGGATACTTTAGCATAGCAAATCCCCGCTAAAATGGATAAAGTTAAAAATCACACAACACCAGGTTGGAGACCAACAGGTTTGTTTGGAAGCACTAGCATTTGGAGTGCTGCTCCTTCATTAGGAGAATAAGGTCATAAGACACCGGATAACATGCGCAGTATGCTCACTGGGCATGCAGGTGTTCGTGTCAGATTTTAAGAGTCCAAATGCCGAAAGGTAAAAAAGGGGTAGAGCTGCAATTTGTTTTTCCCTGTGGTTCGACACTTCATTACTTTTGCATTCTGTCTGGCTGCTCAACTTTTGTATGTCTTTTCCCCACGTTGGGGGGTGAGCCCAGAACTGGAGGGCGAGGGTTTAGGGTGAGAGGGGGAAGGTTTCTGAGGGGTAACCTTTTTGCACAGACGGAGGTGCATGTCAGCCAGAGGAAGTGGTGGAGGATTGTACAATGATAATATTTAGAATGCATCTGGATGGGGATATGAATAGGACAGATTCAGAGGGATAAGGGGTCAAATACTGGCAAATGGGTCACCAGATTAATTCAGGATATCTGGTCGGCATAGACCGAAGGGTAAGTTTCTGTGCTCTGTGACGCTATTTCTAGATAGTTGGAACAACTTCACTCGGCCATTCACCCCTTACAATCAAGGTCGGAGTGGTGCTGGAAATGCACAGCAGGTCAGGCAGCATCCAAGGGAGCAGGAAAATCGACATTTCAGACAAAAGCCTTGAACGCTGCCTGACCGTCTGTGCTTTTCCAGCACCACTCTAATCTTGACTCTAATCTCCAGCATCTGAAGTCCTCACTTTCGCCCATTCACCCCTCCCAGCCTCTCCTGAGCTGTGGCCTGACTGCGCTTACTTCAGTGAAAGTTTCAGAAAGATTTCAGCAGCTCTTTGAAAAACTTGAATGTGCATTCTGACTTTAATGATGTTTCTGAAGGTATCATTTTAGGTATTCTCAATTTTGAAGATCAGTCATTTCTCACCCCTCCCGGCTCCCAGGTAGAGTCATCACCATCCATTTTGTGTGTGTGTATGTGTGTCCGTCCGTCCGTCCTTTGGAGAGCTTGATACAGCGGTCAAAGCTGGTTCGAGGCAATGAGAAAGGACGGGTGTGGTGGGGGCTGGGGAGAAAAGAGACAGAATGGATGGGGTCAGAGGGGGAGAAAATGTACGGGGTAGAGAGAAACTGTGGGGGAGGGGAACAGAGAGAGAAAAAAAATAAGTGGGGTTGATAGAGAGATTGGGCGGGGGAGAGAGTGGGCGTGGCGGAGAAGTGGGAGATGGCACAGGTCAGGGTGGCACTAGGTACACGGATGCACAGGATACACTGAGCCATCAGCTGGCCAAATTGACACACAAGATGGCCGCCGGATCACAATACTGACAGAAACAGCAGAGCAGATACAGACACTGCCTGGGGCCACCAGAATGCCAGCACAATGGACTCATAACCCAGGTGATTAGCTTAAGGCGGGTGGGGGAGAGAATACACATGAGCATTGAACACTACCCGCCGAAGTGTCTGGGTCCAGCCAACACCTCTTATAGAAATGCTAACAGCTTGGTACAGACTCAATCCCAAATGCTAATAGCCAGGGCTGCAGGAATCCTCCTTCTCAGGAAGAGCAATTAGCGCCCATTACTACAACAATGGATTTCCATGCAGACATTGAAATGGACAATGTCTTCACTGAAACTGACAACGACTGTGCGGAAATTAACAAAGGCTGTGCCTGAACTGACAATGATTGTATCAACTATCAACGATTCTGCAAGGACTACCATAAACAAATCATGTTACAAAGACAATAATCTCATCCCTGACCGATTGTATCACAAGATGTATAAAAGTTTCTTGACGTATGCTCCGGGTGGAGAGAAGTCTCGCAGCTGACACTGTGCTGTTGGTGTCTTTCTCTCCCCGGAGCCCCGGGATTTCCTTGTACAATCAACTCTGTCATTGAACCGCAATTCTGACTCCGAGCCTGGTCTTTTTCCCCACAACAGGGGAGAGAGAATGGGGGTGGGGGGATGGGGAGAGAGAATGGGGGGTGGGGGGATGGGGAGAGAGAATGGGGGTGGGGGGTAGGGAGAGAGAATGGGGGAGGGTGGGGAGAGAGCATGGGGGTGGCGGTGGGGGGAGAAAGAATAGGGGAAGGGAGAGGGAATGCAAGGGTGGGGGAAAGAGAATGGGGAGTAGGGGAGAGAGAATGTGGGTGGGGGAGAGAGAATGGGGAGGAGGGGAGAGATAATGGGGGTGGGGAGAGAGAATGGGGGGAGGGGAGAGAAAATGGGAGGGTGGGGGGAGAGAGAATGGGGAGGGGAGAGAGAATGGGGGAACGGGGAGAGAATGGGGAGGGGAGAGAGAATGGGGAGGGAGAGAGAATGCGGGAGAGGGGAGAGAGAATTGTGGAAAGGGGAGAGAGAATGGAGGAGGGGAGAGAGAATGGAAGAGGGGAGAAAGAATGGGGGGAGAGAGACTGAGGAGAGAGAGACTTGGGAGAAGGGAAAAGAGAATGGGGAGGGGAAAGAGAATGGGGGAGGGGACAGAGAATGGGGGAGAGGAGAGAGAATGGGAAGGGGAGAGAGAATGGGGGGGGAGAGAGAATGGGAGGGGAGAGAATGGGGCGAGGGGAGAGAGAATGGTAGAGAATGGACATTGAACAGAGGGTGTGGTGAGAGGGAATACTGGGGGGGGCAGACGGTGGGGAGAGAATAGATGGAGGGGACAGAGGACGGGGAAAGAAACGACAGGGATGCAGAGGGTTGCATGACTGAGAATGGACAGGGCGTTCAGAGGAAAGAGAGAGAATGGACAAGAAGCTGGGGCTGGAGAGAGAATGGACGGGGCGCTGCAGTTGGTGGGACAATGGACAGTGAGCACTGAGGGCGTTGGGTGGAATAGACGAGGGGCTGTGAGTGGCAAGGGAGAGTGGATAGAGGGTGCTGGAGTGGCGGGGTGAATGGACGGGGTGCTGTGGGTGGCGGGGGAGAAATGGACAGGAGGCGCTCTGTGTGGCCAAGATCAAAAAGGGTTAATGACAGTCAACACTTATCAGATTGTTCCTGGAACAGAAAAACTTGCACTGAAGGCTCCCAGAAGAGGGGTGTCTCATATGTATTCCATCAATTAGTTTTGAAATATTATTGTGTATCTTAAGTGTTAAGGTATATCTGGCACATAGAGAGATGGCTGTGGTTGTTGGAGGTCAGTCATCTCAGTTCCAGGACAACTCTGCAGGAATTCATAGGGTAGTGTCCTAGGCTCAACCATCTTCATCAATGACCTTCCTCCATCATAAGGTCAGAGGTGGAGATATTCGCCGATAATTGCACAATGTTCGGCACAGTTCACAACTCCTCACAAACTGAAGCAGTTCAGTTTGAAATGCAACAAGATCTTAACAATATCCAATGGGCTGATGAGTGGCAAGTAACATGTATGCCATTCCAATGCCAAACAATGACTCATCCCGAAAAGAGATAATCTGACCACTGCCCCATGATATTCAACAATGTTACTGTCACTAAACACCCCACGATCAACATCCTTGGGGTTTACCATTGACCAGAAACTCAACTAGACTAACAACAGACACAATGGCAACAAGAGCAGGCAACAGGTCAGGAATACTATGGCTAGTAACTCACCTCCTGACTCCCCAAACCCTGTCAATCTTCTACAAGACACAAGTCAGCAGTGTAATGGAATACTCTCCCACCAGCTTGGATGGGTGCAGCTTCAACAACATTCAAAAAGCTTGATACCATCCAGGACAAAGTCGCCTTCTTGATTGGCACCATCTCCACATACATCCATTCCCTCTGCCCACTGTTAAGAAGCAGGAATGCGTACAGTGTACAAGATGTACCACGGAAATTCACCAAAGATCCTGAGAAAATACCTTCCAAACCAACAACCACTACCATTTAGAAGGATCAGGGCAACAGATACTTGGGAACACAACCTCTTGAAAGTACCCCTCCAATCCACTCACCATCTTTACTTGGAAACATATTGCTTTCCTTCAGTGTCCCTTGGTCACCACCGCCTTCTCAAGGGGAACTAAAAGCTGGCCAGCCAGCGATGCACATGTACCATGAGTAACTTTTAATAAATGATTGAAACAGAGGTTTGGAACCCGCAAACTAAACAAAAATCGAGGTTCAGGTGGAACAGTTATAGGGCATTGATTCTGTCCTGATGTAAGGACAAATAAAGAGTGCTGCACTGACACCGAATTGGAAATAGTGTTTAGAGTTGAATGCCTGCAGTGTTTCACTCAGTGTATCAATCTAATATCGATTAAAATTTAGTTCCTGACGTATACATCACCAACATACAAAAAAACGGCAGTTAAGAAGGCATATAGAACACTTGAGTTCATCTCTTTAATGGCTGATGTAGCACCCACAATCCCATGCGATAAATAAAGCGTTCTATCGGCAGTGAGCGGTGCTGATGGTGCGCATGTGTGAAATCGACTTGGGGCCCCGCCCCTCATCGCTCTGATGGACGGAGAGACGAACCTTTGGGAAACCCTGAAGGACCGGAAGGAGCCTGGTCCTCCTGCCAATCAGAGCCCTCCTATTGTCTGAATGCGGATGGTTTTGACCATGAGCTTCTGAAGTTGCTGCTACACCTCTCTCTCTGAATGAAGGTTGAGCTTTATTCCAGACTGCAACTTCTTTCCTCTGTTTAACATCTGGGAGTACCGCACTCTCTTTTCTCGCCCCCTTTCCCATTTCTTTTCACATCCTTGGGTTCACCTGTCGGTTTGTAGGAGCTGAGAGAAAAAGAAAGTCAATCGAGGTGAAGGGACAGACTCTGGAAAAGGTTGGTCTACATCTGTGTCTATTAATGTTTGACAGGCTTTGTTTCCTGAGCTTGAGACATTTACTTGTCTGGCAAAAAAGGATGGCCTCTTGATCCATGTTGGGGATAGAAGTGAATTATGCTGTGGGTGACTTGCTCGTAGTAGTCCAATAAGTATTGGATAAGTAATCATGACACAAACCTTGAGTTATTGACTGTTTATTCGGGAGCTCACAGGGAGAACCAAGACGATCTAATAATCACAAGTCACTCCGATGACAAAACAAAGTTGTGTGATTATATAGGTCACAATCATTTAACAATTAGCAATCTGTTAATTGCAGGATATTGAGCAAACTGAGGCACTTTGCCGAGTCACGTAATGTCTGGACAGTTTTGGTTAGAATCTGATAAGTATACAATTGGTCCTTGCAAAGAGAAGGATATTCCCATGGAAGGAAAGAATTTGTTTATCAGGTAGCAGTACAGCTGCAAGGCCGAGTGTCTCTATTGAGTCTGGAAAACACAATCTTAGCCTGGGAAACAGAAGCTTTGGCAAGCAGGCACTAAGCTGAGATTGAATGTGGTTTCCGGGTTTTTAACATGTGATAAAATAGCTGACCAGAATATAATAATTCTCCCACAATTCCTTCCTTCTTTTCTTTCACCAAATCAGGAAGTCAGTTCAGAGAAACCGGCAAAAGGAGGGATGTAGCGGACCCAGTGGGGCTTGTTGGCGATGGGGGTTTAGAGTCGCCAAGGTAACTGTCATAGTCCAGGTCACCAGGATCAGGAGAGAGAGTGTCAGTGAAACCATCCATTGGTGCGGAAATGTCAGAAATGAGAAGCGGCACAAGTTGGAAAGATGCTGGGATATTTGGCATCAGAAGGCAGCCGAAATGGGCACAGCACTGTTTCAGGAAAATAATGTTATGTGCTCGCAGAACAAAACCAGCAATGAGAAGCACAAGGCCCTGGAAGAGAGTGGAAGCCCAAGAGCCAAGCCAGCCACCCATCCATGTCCAAAGGTCCCAACGGGGAGTAGTGTCATGGAGGGAGGAGGCTGCCTTGCCAATGTGGGCGGCAATGTTAGTAATGTTGTCACTGGAGTCAGGGACGTAGGTACAGCAGTCAGAGCTGATAAGGGCACAAGTGCCTCCTTTCTCGGCTAACAGGGAGTCGAGGGCCATGTGACTTTGGAGAGCAATGGTGCGGACAGAGACCATCCCTGCATTGAGCAGGTCAAAGGCTGAAGATGTGGCATTGGCAATCTCTTCCAGAGTGGTAGCAATTCACTAACCCTCAACCTCAAGGTGGAGGGTAGCATAGGGAGGGAGAAGGTAGAGAAAATGTGCTGAAAGGTTGTGAGCGCTCTCTTGATTTGTGGTTTGGAAGTCTCAAAAGGCAAAGTGTGGGAGTGGTAAAGGAAAAGGACAACATAACCTAAATCCCAGCTGCCAGTCCAGGAGGTAGACAGCCAGGGGGAGGCCGTATGGCCACAAATGAAATCAGTGCCATTGAAGGGCAACAAATGATTGCATTGGGTTCCAATCCAAAAGGTGGGAAATGGGGAATTTTTGGCGGTCTTGTTGGGAATGCTGAGGTTAAGTATGCTCCTGTCTGCTGTGGGCTGGTAAGCAGTTAAAGGAAGGAGTAGGGAGTGCAGACACTTACTGAAACCAGCCTGCCATCCTGAGGGATGCTTACTCTTGATGCAAATACTTCCTAGAGGTGGAGTCATGTCAGTGAGATCGGTGAGGAACAGGGAGGGGGGTGTACGGAGGGGCTGTATTTTTTTTTCTCTTCTCTACCCCCCACACTACTGCCTAACTGCAGGAGTGCTTATATTTCCCCCCGCACCCATGTTGTGTGTGTGCAGGTGTGAGACACAGTGAAAGACAACAAGTGCACAAATCTTTATTCAATTTCCACCACCAGGAAGAAAGGAAACACCTGAGTGGCCATGGACAAGCAGTGCCCCTCTCAGAGGGCAATGCTGCATGATCAAATAGTGAGGGGGAGGGCAGCGATCAAATCCAAATAGAGTTGGAGGGGGAAATAATACACTCCACTCCCTGCGGTGCCCACCTCTCTCTGAACAGTCCTAAGGTATTGGTGGGCACCGCGTGCTCCTTCTCCAGAGACATCCCGGCTCTGACATACCCACAGAGGAGGGGCAGGCAGTCGGCCCTAATGACCCCCTCCATGGCCTGCTGCCTGGACCTGTTTATGGCCAGTTTGGTCAGGCCCAGGAGCAGATCCACGAGGAGGTCCTGTGACCTGTCCTCCCCACTTCGCATTGGGTGTCCAAACATCACAGGAGTGATAGTATTGAGGCTGGAACCAACCCTTGAATGTATCCATTGTATATCCCACTGATTGCCAGCGGAGATGGGTATTATCCCCGTCAGAGTTTGGGGTGCTCACCCTCTTACGAAACCAGACGGATGTGAGAAGTTGTGACAGCAGCAGAATGACCCTGATGCAGCCCCCATTCAGCAGGGTCAGATTCATTAAAAGGTATGGATCTCAGGAGGATCCCTCCCTTGAGTGAGTGGGAATATGGGCACAAACCCAGCAGCTGGAGATGTTGTCCTTTTCTGCATAAAGGTATGTCCTGTACAAAAAAGTATTAAACTGTAATTTCTGTTTACTAGAGGTTATCAGGCCCAATCAAACATAGTTAGAGAAAGAAAGATAAGGAAGAGTACAGTGAAAGGCAGAATGATGAGACTGAGCCATTCACGGATGAAGGCTGAAGATGTGTCTCTGACGGGGTCTTCTGGTGTTCCTCCAGGAGGTGGCGCTGGTTTGCATTGTGCTGTGTGTGTCCATGCGGCCTCCCCATGACCTTGCCTGCTGAACGGGGAACCAGCAGGACTAGGAACGGGCCTTTCCATCTCAGCTCCAATATGCCCCAGTCCTAATGCTGAGAAACTTGGCGGACCCGTGAATGTAAACTTTGAAGAGTTTTGGTGAACTGATGCAAATATTTCCCACTTGTCCAACACTACAGTGTCAGCTGTTTCAGCCATTGGGATGGTTTTGATTTATCTACTGAATACATCTACTCTTATTAGACAATATTCATAACAATGTACGCGAGGTGATTCTATAAAAGCAAGTTGTAGATAGCGGAAAACGGCCTACCAGGCAGGGAGGTGTTTAACAACCTCAGGACATCCCTCTTACAGCATGCATCCTGTATGTTTACAAGTTAAATACACTTCAGCTCTTTTCCTCGCTGCTTTCTGGAAATCGAGGTGACATCAGGTTTGTAATACAGTATTAACCATTCCCTCCTTGCCCAAGTATGTACAATAAAGCACATAATCAATTGAAAAAGGCTGCAGCAAAGAAGGAACACCAACCAGTCCATCAGGGATCACTCACATTTCGCTTTGAGTATCGAGGGAGTACCCTAGTTGATGCCATAGTTTGTGGTCTTCAACAGGGGGCCTCTCCTGTGATTTCAGTCCCATACCCAGGCCTGGCATTCCCATCTCCATATTGTCTCTATCCAGGTTTTGGGGTGTAAGGCTGCCTGCTTGGCAGCAGTATTTATCTGCTCATTCCTTTGGAGACTATCCATTGCCTCAGCGTGAGCTGAACATCTTGATAGCTGCTAGATTGATTGGACAAAACGGCATTACTATTAGTCTGCCCCATGGGGGTTAAAAATCCTCTACGTTCCCACAAGTCTCTGTAATCATGGCTCTCGCCAAAAGCACAGTGAGAGTTGAAGATCTCAATCCCCGGAGGAGTGTCTCAGTTCCGAGATCAGTTAAATGAACACTAGGAGTATGGTCTGCTTCAGCAAGGTTTCACACTTTAATTAGTAACGGCCAGGCAAAGATTTGTCCAGCAACACAGATATTAAAAGATTCTGTGTACCTTGGAGAAACTGCGTGATTAACTTGGAACAAAAAGCAATCTTTATATTTTCTTCAGAGACAGTACAGCTGTAAGTACAGAGTAAATCCAATAAAATGTAACAAAATTATATAATGGACAACAGGTTAACCCAATGATATTTCCTGGAAACAATGTAGTTTCACATGCATTATCTCCTCATACTTGTGCTTCAAGGTTAGCTAGGATGGTCAATAATGTCCTATCTAGCTTAATTAGATCCATACTATGAAGAAGGCACTGTTTGCTTAATCTGTAATTCAGTTAGCTCAGGAATGCAGAAATGCAGCTTTTAGCCATTTTAAACACCGTGTTAATTTGCAGCCTGAAGCCATATTGTTCTATTACTTTATATTGAGATGCCATTTTGTGGTTAATAAAAGCTTCTGACAATAGCCTAAATCCAGGTATTAGATCCTCATCTGGTGTAGATCTGCTCCGTCACACAAAAGAAAACTAGATTTAAAGCCATACGTGCTATTCTGCTAATTTAATCCAGTTGATTTGTTTTTGTTTAAAAATGTGAAAACCTCGTGAACAGTCCTTCCAGTTAATCACTGGGTATTCAAATTTCTCTTCAAAATTAAAAATCATAACAAAACTGCGTGTCATTGTGGATTTTGAATCTGGAAGATGTGCTTGGTAAAGTTTGGAAGAACAATATTTCAAAGTGAATGTTATCATGTTCAGTCTAAGACTTTCTGGAGATGAAAAATTTGCCCTTGAGTGTTTTGCAACACTTAATCAAGGTCAGTTCCATACAATATGCAGTCAGGTTGATGCGAGAGTTAAGAGCTGGGGCGAAACATCAGAAATAATGGAGGCAGGAGCACAGCAATTAGAGGTAGAAAGTTAGCCAAAAATATAAAAACAGGAAGGAAAGTTTGGTCAGCTTTCTTTAAAAAAGTTAACAAAGTAAGTGTTGGTTCATCAAAAAAAAATGAGTGTGGAGATTCAATAACAGAGGATAAAGAGATGGTCAGAGAATTGAAAAGAGCTTGAATCTGTC